>NW_026571140.1:34759568-34979568 GCF_026225935.1 Boleophthalmus pectinirostris
ACTGGTGACTGGACGTTTCTCTCAGGAGGTTTTCTGGACATGTCTCACTGGGAGGAGGCCCGGGGAAGACCCAGGACATGCTGGAGGGACTATGTCTCTCGGCTGGCCTGGGAACGCATTGGGGTCCCCCGGAGGAGCCGGAGGAAGTGTCCGGGATGAGGAAGTCTGGGAGTTCCTGCTTAGACTGCTGACCCGCGACTTGGCCCCGGATAAGCGTAAGAAAATAGATGGATAAACGGATGGATGGACTTTTTACCACACACAATATGAAGTCATAAATTGTTAATTACACTACAAGAATGTGATTGCTAATGAACAGTTTTATTAACGACAACAGAATATAACATTTAAAAAATATAACAATCAACATTTAACAAATTACAATAATCAACATAAAACTAAACTTAAAAACATAAAGTCATAAAGTAACACCCACAACAAATACAAAACAACAACAACAACAAATTGTATAAGTTTGCAGTGGCATCTTTATTTATTTATTTATTTATTTATTTATTTATTTATTGAATAGGGACAGTGCACATTAATGAACAACATTGCAGTGTAAATATGCCAGATTATAGCAAGACTGCTAATTTCCATCTGTAGTCCCTAGGCCTACCCAACATGCTACAGGTCTCCAGAACAGTTGATAGTCAAGGTCAGTTAAATACAATCAATCAATGAACCTGTCCAGGGACTACAGGTGGAAATTAGCACTGATGCTACAACCTGATGTACAATGCATCTCTCCTGTCAAGGTTAATGTGAAAATTGTGCGCTGTCCCTGTCTCAAATAAATAAATAAATACATAAAGAAGGAAATAGGAAGATCACTGATGTATTTAGCGCCTCCTGGAGGTGATGTAACGGCGAATACGGGTCATGGTTCGACGTATATACCTGCTATGACACGTCCAAACCTTTTCCTCATGCCTGACCAGAAGGAGGCGCTTTTGTGCCCACTATTATCTGCAGTTTCAGACTTCAGATCATTTGAAGAGTCGCTAACGGAGATGTCAGCCTTCACATTATTCTCCTCCACAGGCTCAGTGATGAAGGAAACAGCATTATTTCCCCTGAAACAGCCTTCGTCAATCTCAATCAGAGGGCTGTGGGTACAGTCAGCTTCCTCTGGACGGCAGGTGATCTGAGCCTGTTCATGTTCAGATGTAAGCTCCTCTTTCAGACTGGTGCTGACCTCATCACTATGGTCCACCTGAAAACATGAGATGTTGCAGGGCCAGACAGCTTTCTCAGGTTGCTCGTGTTCAGAGGACGTGTTGTTGTGGCACTCAGGAGGGGACCTCACATCTTCAAAGGTCAGTGAGTACCCTGGCCTCTCAAGTAAAGCTGCAGAGGACTGTAGGTTCTGCTCTGGATCATCTTGAGCTGGATTTTCCACAGGAGCAGATCTGGAGGTCTTCAGGGTTACTGCCATAAGATCATAGGCACTTTGGACATATTCACTGTCAGAGTAACTCAGGTGTTCCATTGTTATGAATGGATGGCTCAGGGCTTGGTCAACAGGTAGCCTCTTCTCTGGGTCAACCTGGAGAAGATTTTTAACAAAATCAAGGAAAACCTCCAGGTCCAAGACAGCATCTTCATCCTCGTCATTAGTCTCTAACATTATGGCTTCTGCGAGATCTGAAAACTCGTCCAGTTCACACTCAGAGACCTTTGGGCTTTTCTGGTTTGTCTCCTGATATTCGGTGGGGCTCTTGAATCTCCACTGGCTGCCTGTCTGGAGAAAGTATTTATCTGCGAAAACACTTCTCTGCAACATCTCATTGCTGGGTTGTCCAAGGAGATGGATAATGGTCCTCAGGTGGTCATACTTGGATGAGTAAGAGAACAGGTCGCAGCCTAAGAGGCCCTCTGCCAGCAAGCAGCCCAGGGACCACATGTCCAGGGCCTCGGACAGGGGAGCACCCAGGACCACCTCAGGAGCACGATATGCCAGACACATCATATTCGTGCCCTGTTCTAATTCTGAGAGGTGACCTCCACAGCCAAAGTCAATCAGCTTTACTCTAAATGGCTGCGCTTGGTGGTTGACCAACATAATGTTGTCAGCTTTCAGATCACCATGAAAGACCTGAGCTTCCTTCAGTGCTTCAAAAGCTACAAGGAGCTGTTGGGCAACAGTCCTCAGCTCACTCAGTGACAGAGAGGGTTCAGGACGGCCCATGACCAGGTCCACAAGGCTGCAGTCAAGTATTTCATAGACGATGCAGTGGTACTTCTCACACGTGAAGTGCTCGATGTACTTGATGATATTCACCTCGTCTGGATCAATGTTCCCCAGATGCTGGATAACTTCCAGCTCCTCTTCCATATCATCATCATCTTCAAACAGTTTCACTGCCACCACTTCTTTGGTTTTGGAGTTGAAGCATTTGGCAACTTTTCCACATGCTCCTTCCCCAAGAAACTTCAGAAAGGTGTAGTTCCCTAACTTTGGGTGGGCGCCCTCTGCTGGAGGGCAGGTGATTGTTGAGGAAACTGATGCAGACATTGTAAAAGTGAGTGATTGTACGAGCTCCAGTAAACGTAGACTGTCTCTATCAGTGTGTTTGTTCAAATGAGGACCTGAGACCTGACACTTATAACGTGAGACCTGCGCTTTGTGCTTTGATACATAATTCGTTGCCATGGAGATGGAATGTGGCTTTGCCATGATGTCACTATTGACATTTACATCTGAATCCATGTTTACATTTAAAAATATGACCTGGTGACCCCTGAATCCTCTACAATTTGCCTATCAGTGCCATGTAGACATGGAAGATACAATCTATCTTCTACAGCAGACTCACTCACATGTGGATGGTGTTAAGGCTCTGATGATATTGTTTTTTTGTTTTTGTTTTGTTTTTCTCCAGTGCCTTTAATACAGTCCTTTTCTGATGAATGACAACGTGCTCAGGATGGGTGTCAGCTCCTCCGTTGACTGACTACCTGTCAGGGAGGTCTCAGTACATGAGACTGCGGACAACCCTGTCTGATACAGTGGTCAGTAATGTAGGAGCTCGTCAGGGTACAGTTCTGTCACCATTTCTGTTCACTGTGTACAATAAAATCAAATTCCTTTTAATCCTGACTCAAAACAATTATCTGGAAAAATAATATAATCCAGCATGTTGTCAGCAGCTGTGTGTGTGTCCTCTGTCTATGGCCAAAGCGCCGTTTATATTCATTGCAGAGCCCCGATACAAATGAGCACTTAGCACACATAGGAACACTGTCTATTACCTCAGCTAACAAGATGAGAGCACATTACCAGTATGTCCAAAAGTTAAAGTAATTCCACTCATTGCTGGTCATTAAACCAGGTCTAAACCAGGTCTAAAACCACATCTAAACCAGGTCTAAACCAGGTCTAAACCAGGTCTAAACCAGATCTAAACCAGGTCTAAAACCAGGTCTAAACCAAGTCTAAAACCAGGTCTAAACCAGGTCTAAATCAGGTCTAAACCCAGGTCCAAACCAGATCTAAACCTGGTCTAAAACCAGGTCTAAAACCAGGTCTAAACCAGGTCTAAAGTATTCAGATTACATTACTCAATTTAAGTAATTTAATGGATTACGTTACAAACTACATTTTGGGGTCTGTAATCTGTAGGGGAATACATTTTAAAAAGTAACCCTCCCAACACTGGTGACTGGACGTTTCTCTCAGGAGGTTTTCTGGACATGTCTCACTGGGAGGAGGCCCCGGGGAAGACCCAGGACATGCTGGAGGGACTATGTCTCTCGGCTGGCCTGGGAACGCATTGGGGTCCCCCCGGAGGAGCCGGAGGAAGTGTCCGGGATGAGGAAGTCTGGGAGTTCCTGCTTAGACTGCTGACCCCGCGACTTGGCCCCGGATAAGCGTAAGAAAATAGATGGATAAACGGATGGATGGACTTTTTACCACACACAATATGAAGTCATAAATTGTTAATTACACTACAAGAATGTGATTGCTAATGAACAGTTTTATTAACGACAACAGAATATAACATTTAAAAAATATAACAATCAACATTTAACAAATTACAATAATCAACATAAAACTAAACTTAAAAACATAAAGTCATAAAGTAACACCCACAACAAATACAAAACAACAACAACAACAACAAATTGTATAAGTTTGCAGTGGCATCTTTATTTATTTATTTATTTATTTATTTATTTATTGAATAGGGACAGTGCACATTAATGAACAACATTGCAGTGTAAATATGCCAGATTATAGCAAGACTGCTAATTTCCATCTGTAGTCCCTAGGCCTACCCAACATGCTACAGGTCTCCAGAACAGTTGATAGTCAAGGTCAGTTAAATACAATCAATCAATGAACCTGTCCAGGGACTACAGGTGGAAATTAGCACTGATGCTACAACCTGATGTACAATGCATCTCTCCTGTCAAGGTTAATGTGAAAATTGTGCGCTGTCCCTGTCTCAAATAAATAAATAAATACATAAAGAAGGAAATAGGAAGATCACTGATGTATTTAGCGCCTCCTGGAGGTGATGTAACGGCGAATACGGGTCATGGTTCGACGTATACCTGCTATGACACGTCCAAACCTTTTCCTCATGCCTGACCAGAAGGAGGCGCTTTTGTGCCCACTATTATCTGCAGTTTCAGACTTCAGATCATTTGAAGAGTCGCTAACGGAGATGTCAGCCTTCACATTATTCTCCTCCACAGGCTCAGTGATGAAGGAAACAGCATTATTTCCCCTGAAACAGCCTTCGTCAATCTCAATCAGAGGGCTGTGGGTACAGTCAGCTTCCTCTGGACGGCAGGTGATCTGAGCCTGTTCATGTTCAGATGTAAGCTCCTCTTTCAGACTGGTGCTGACCTCATCACTATGGTCCACCTGAAAACATGAGATGTTGCAGGGCCAGACAGCTTTCTCAGGTTGCTCGTGTTCAGAGGACGTGTTGTTGTGGCACTCAGGAGGGGACCTCACATCTTCAAAGGTCAGTGAGTACCCTGGCCTCTCAAGTAAAGCTGCAGAGGACTGTAGGTTCTGCTCTGGATCATCTTGAGCTGGATTTTCCACAGGAGCAGATCTGGAGGTCTTCAGGGTTACTGCCATAAGATCATAGGCACTTTGGACATATTCACTGTCAGAGTAACTCAGGTGTTCCATTGTTATGAATGGATGGCTCAGGGCTTGGTCAACAGGTAGCCTCTTCTCTGGGTCAACCTGGAGAAGATTTTTAACAAAATCAAGGAAAACCTCCAGGTCCAAGACAGCATCTTCATCCTCGTCATTAGTCTCTAACATTATGGCTTCTGCGAGATCTGAAAACTCGTCCAGTTCACACTCAGAGACCTTTGGGCTTTTCTGGTTTGTCTCCTGATATTCGGTGGGGCTCTTGAATCTCCACTGGCTGCCTGTCTGGAGAAAGTATTTATCTGCGAAAACACTTCTCTGCAACATCTCATTGCTGGGTTGTCCAAGGAGATGGATAATGGTCCTCAGGTGGTCATACTTGGATGAGTAAGAGAACAGGTCGCAGCCTAAGAGGCCCTCTGCCAGCAAGCAGCCCAGGGACCACATGTCCAGGGCCTCGGACAGGGGAGCACCCAGGACCACCTCAGGAGCACGATATGCCAGACACATCATATTCGTGCCCTGTTCTAATTCTGAGAGGTGACCTCCACAGCCAAAGTCAATCAGCTTTACTCTAAATGGCTGCGCTTGGTGGTTGACCAACATAATGTTGTCAGCTTTCAGATCACCATGAAAGACCTGAGCTTCCTTCAGTGCTTCAAAAGCTACAAGGAGCTGTTGGGCAACAGTCCTCAGCTCACTCAGTGACAGAGAGGGTTCAGGACGGCCCATGACCAGGTCCACAAGGCTGCAGTCAAGTATTTCATAGACGATGCAGTGGTACTTCTCACACGTGAAGTGCTCGATGTACTTGATGATATTCACCTCGTCTGGATCAATGTTCCCCAGATGCTGGATAACTTCCAGCTCCTCTTCCATATCATCATCATCTTCAAACAGTTTCACTGCCACCACTTCTTTGGTTTTGGAGTTGAAGCATTTGGCAACTTTTCCACATGCTCCTTCCCCAAGAAACTTCAGAAAGGTGTAGTTCCCTAACTTTGGGTGGGCGCCCTCTGCTGGAGGGCAGGTGATTGTTGAGGAAACTGATGCAGACATTGTAAAAGTGAGTGATTGTACGAGCTCCAGTAAACGTAGACTGTCTCTATCAGTGTGTTTGTTCAAATGAGGACCTGAGACCTGACACTTATAACGTGAGACCTGCGCTTTGTGCTTTGATACATAATTCGTTGCCATGGAGATGGAATGTGGCTTTGCCATGATGTCACTATTGACATTTACATCTGAATCCATGTTTACATTTAAAAATATGACCTGGTGACCCCTGAATCCTCTACAATTTGCCTATCAGTGCCATGTAGACATGGAAGATACAATCTATCTTCTACAGCAGACTCACTCACATGTGGATGGTGTTAAGGCTCTGATGATATTGTTTTTTTGTTTTTGTTTTGTTTTTCTCCAGTGCCTTTAATACAGTCCTTTTCTGATGAATGACAACGTGCTCAGGATGGGTGTCAGCTCCTCCGTTGACTGACTACCTGTCAGGGAGGTCTCAGTACATACATGAGACTGCGGACAACCCTGTCTGATACAGTGGTCAGTAATGTAGGAGCTCGTCAGGGTACAGTTCTGTCACCATTTCTGTTCACTGTGTACAATAAAATCTAATTCCTTTTAATCCT
The DNA here is from genome assembly GCF_026225935.1 of Boleophthalmus pectinirostris. Classification (NCBI taxonomy): domain Eukaryota; kingdom Metazoa; phylum Chordata; class Actinopteri; order Gobiiformes; family Gobiidae; genus Boleophthalmus; species Boleophthalmus pectinirostris. The sequence goes on from NW_026571140.1 coordinate 34,766,337, forward strand.
GACTCAAAACAATTATCTGGAAAAATAATATAATCCAGCATGTTGTCAGCAGCTGTGTGTGTGTCCTCTGTCTATGGCCAAAGCGCCGTTTATATTCATTGCAGAGCCCCGATACAAATGAGCACTTAGCACACATAGGAACACTGTCTATTACCTCAGCTAACAAGATGAGAGCACATTACCAGTATGTCCAAAAGTTAAAGTAATTCCACTCATTGCTGGTCATTAAACCAGGTCTAAACCAGGTCTAAAACCACATCTAAACCAGGTCTAAACCAGGTCTAAACCAGGTCTAAACCAGGTCTAAACCAGATCTAAACCAGGTCTAAAACCAGGTCTAAACCAAGTCTAAAACCAGGTCTAAAACCAGGTCTAAAACCAGGTCTAAACCAGGTCTAAAGTATTCAGATTACGTTACTCAATTTAAGTAATTTAATGGATTACGTTACAAACTACATTTTGGGGTCTGTAATCTGTAGGGGAATACATTTTAAAAGTAACCCTCCCAACACTGGTGACTGGACGTTTCTCTCAGGAGGTTTTCTGGACATGTCTCACTGGGAGGAGGCCCCGGGGAAGACCCAGGACATGCTGGAGGGACTATGTCTCTCGGCTGGCCTGGGAACGCATTGGGGTCCCCCCGGAGGAGCCGGAGGAAGTGTCCGGGATGAGGAAGTCTGGGAGTTCCTGCTTAGACTGCTGACCCCGCGACTTGGCCCCGGATAAGCGTAAGAAAATAGATGGATAAACGGATGGATGGACTTTTTACCACACACAATATGAAGTCATAAATTGTTAATTACACTACAAGAATGTGATTGCTAATGAACAGTTTTATTAACGACAACAGAATATAACATTTAAAAAATATAACAATCAACATTTAACAAATTACAATAATCAACATAAAACTAAACTTAAAAACATAAAGTCATAAAGTAACACCCACAACAAATACAAAACAACAACAACAACAAATTGTATAAGTTTGCAGTGGCATCTTTATTTATTTATTTATTTATTTATTTATTTATTGAATAGGGACAGTGCACATTAATGAACAACATTGCAGTGTAAATATGCCAGATTATAGCAAGACTGCTAATTTCCATCTGTAGTCCCTAGGCCTACCCAACATGCTACAGGTCTCCAGAACAGTTGATAGTCAAGGTCAGTTAAATACAATCAATCAATGAACCTGTCCAGGGACTACAGGTGGAAATTAGCACTGATGCTACAACCTGATGTACAATGCATCTCTCCTGTCAAGGTTAATGTGAAAATTGTGCGCTGTCCCTGTCTCAAATAAATAAATAAATACATAAAGAAGGAAATAGGAAGATCACTGATGTATTTAGCGCCTCCTGGAGGTGATGTAACGGCGAATACGGGTCATGGTTCGACGTATACCTGCTATGACACGTCCAAACCTTTTCCTCATGCCTGACCAGAAGGAGGCGCTTTTGTGCCCACTATTATCTGCAGTTTCAGACTTCAGATCATTTGAAGAGTCGCTAACGGAGATGTCAGCCTTCACATTATTCTCCTCCACAGGCTCAGTGATGAAGGAAACAGCATTATTTCCCCTGAAACAGCCTTCGTCAATCTCAATCAGAGGGCTGTGGGTACAGTCAGCTTCCTCTGGACGGCAGGTGATCTGAGCCTGTTCATGTTCAGATGTAAGCTCCTCTTTCAGACTGGTGCTGACCTCATCACTATGGTCCACCTGAAAACATGAGATGTTGCAGGGCCAGACAGCTTTCTCAGGTTGCTCGTGTTCAGAGGACGTGTTGTTGTGGCACTCAGGAGGGGACCTCACATCTTCAAAGGTCAGTGAGTACCCTGGCCTCTCAAGTAAAGCTGCAGAGGACTGTAGGTTCTGCTCTGGATCATCTTGAGCTGGATTTTCCACAGGAGCAGATCTGGAGGTCTTCAGGGTTACTGCCATAAGATCATAGGCACTTTGGACATATTCACTGTCAGAGTAACTCAGGTGTTCCATTGTTATGAATGGATGGCTCAGGGCTTGGTCAACAGGTAGCCTCTTCTCTGGGTCAACCTGGAGAAGATTTTTAACAAAATCAAGGAAAACCTCCAGGTCCAAGACAGCATCTTCATCCTCGTCATTAGTCTCTAACATTATGGCTTCTGCGAGATCTGAAAACTCGTCCAGTTCACACTCAGAGACCTTTGGGCTTTTCTGGTTTGTCTCCTGATATTCGGTGGGGCTCTTGAATCTCCACTGGCTGCCTGTCTGGAGAAAGTATTTATCTGCGAAAACACTTCTCTGCAACATCTCATTGCTGGGTTGTCCAAGGAGATGGATAATGGTCCTCAGGTGGTCATACTTGGATGAGTAAGAGAACAGGTCGCAGCCTAAGAGGCCCTCTGCCAGCAAGCAGCCCAGGGACCACATGTCCAGGGCCTCGGACAGGGGAGCACCCAGGACCACCTCAGGAGCACGATATGCCAGACACATCATATTCGTGCCCTGTTCTAATTCTGAGAGGTGACCTCCACAGCCAAAGTCAATCAGCTTTACTCTAAATGGCTGCGCTTGGTGGTTGACCAACATAATGTTGTCAGCTTTCAGATCACCATGAAAGACCTGAGCTTCCTTCAGTGCTTCAAAAGCTACAAGGAGCTGTTGGGCAACAGTCCTCAGCTCACTCAGTGACAGAGAGGGTTCAGGACGGCCCATGACCAGGTCCACAAGGCTGCAGTCAAGTATTTCATAGACGATGCAGTGGTACTTCTCACACGTGAAGTGCTCGATGTACTTGATGATATTCACCTCGTCTGGATCAATGTTCCCCAGATGCTGGATAACTTCCAGCTCCTCTTCCATATCATCATCATCTTCAAACAGTTTCACTGCCACCACTTCTTTGGTTTTGGAGTTGAAGCATTTGGCAACTTTTCCACATGCTCCTTCCCCAAGAAACTTCAGAAAGGTGTAGTTCCCTAACTTTGGGTGGGCGCCCTCTGCTGGAGGGCAGGTGATTGTTGAGGAAACTGATGCAGACATTGTAAAAGTGAGTGATTGTACGAGCTCCAGTAAACGTAGACTGTCTCTATCAGTGTGTTTGTTCAAATGAGGACCTGAGACCTGACACTTATAACGTGAGACCTGCGCTTTGTGCTTTGATACATAATTCGTTGCCATGGAGATGGAATGTGGCTTTGCCATGATGTCACTATTGACATTTACATCTGAATCCATGTTTACATTTAAAAATATGACCTGGTGACCCCTGAATCCTCTACAATTTGCCTATCAGTGCCATGTAGACATGGAAGATACAATCTATCTTCTACAGCAGACTCACTCACATGTGGATGGTGTTAAGGCTCTGATGATATTGTTTTTTTTGTTTTTGTTTTGTTTTTCTCCAGTGCCTTTAATACAGTCCTTTTCTGATGAATGACAACGTGCTCAGGATGGGTGTCAGCTCCTCCGTTGACTGACTACCTGTCAGGGAGGTCTCAGTACATGAGACTGCGGACAACCCTGTCTGATACAGTGGTCAGTAATGTAGGAGCTCGTCAGGGTACAGTTCTGTCACCATTTCTGTTCACTGTGTACAATAAAATCAAATTCCTTTTAATCCTGACTCAAAACAATTATCTGGAAAAATAATATAATCCAGCATGTTGTCAGCAGCTGTGTGTGTGTCCTCTGTCTATGGCCAAAGCGCCGTTTATATTCATTGCAGAGCCCCGATACAAATGAGCACTTAGCACACATAGGAACACTGTCTATTACCTCAGCTAACAAGATGAGAGCACATTACCAGTATGTCCAAAAGTTAAAGTAATTCCACTCATTGCTGGTCATTAAACCAGGTCTAAACCAGGTCTAAAACCACATCTAAACCAGGTCTAAACCAGGTCTAAACCAGGTCTAAACCAGGTCTAAACCAGGTCTAAACCAGGTCTAAACCAGGTCTAAACCAGGTCTAAACCAGGTCTAAAACCAGGTCTAAACCAGGTCTAAAGTCTAAATTAAACAGATTACATTACTCAATTTAAGTAATTTAATGGATTACGTTACAAACTACATTTTGGGGTCTGTAATCTGTAGGGGAATACATTTTAAAAGTAACCCTCCCAACACTGGTGACTGGACGTTTCTCTCAGGAGGTTTTCTGGACATGTCTCACTGGGAGGAGGCCCCGGGGAAGACCCAGGACATGCTGGAGGGACTATGTCTCTCGGCTGGCCTGGGAACGCATTGGGGTCCCCCCGGAGGAGCCGGAGGAAGTGTCCGGGATGAGGAAGTCTGGGAGTTCCTGCTTAGACTGCTGACCCCGCGACTTGGCCCCGGATAAGCGTAAGAAAATAGATGGATAAACGGATGGATGGACTTTTTACCACACACAATATGAAGTCATAAATTGTTAATTACACTACAAGAATGTGATTGCTAATGAACAGTTTTATTAACGACAACAGAATATAACATTTAAAAAATATAACAATCAACATTTAACAAATTACAATAATCAACATAAAACTAAACTTAAAAACATAAAGTCATAAAGTAACACCCACAACAAATACAAAAACAACAACAACAACAAATTGTATAAGTTTGCAGTGGCATCTTTATTTATTTATTTATTTATTTATTTATTTATTGAATAGGGACAGTGCACATTAATGAACAACATTGCAGTGTAAATATGCCAGATTATAGCAAGACTGCTAATTTCCATCTGTAGTCCCTAGGCCTACCCAACATGCTACAGGTCTCCAGAACAGTTGATAGTCAAGGTCAGTTAAATACAATCAATCAATGAACCTGTCCAGGGACTACAGGTGGAAATTAGCACTGATGCTACAACCTGATGTACAATGCATCTCTCCTGTCAAGGTTAATGTGAAAATTGTGCGCTGTCCCTGTCTCAAATAAATAAATAAATACATAAAGAAGGAAATAGGAAGATCACTGATGTATTTAGCGCCTCCTGGAGGTGATGTAACGGCGAATACGGGTCATGGTTCGACGTATACCTGCTATGACACGTCCAAACCTTTTCCTCATGCCTGACCAGAAGGAGGCGCTTTCGTGCCCACTATTATCTGCAGTTTCAGACTTCAGATCATTTGAAGAGTCGCTAACGGAGATGTCAGCCTTCACATTATTCTCCTCCACAGGCTCAGTGATGAAGGAAACAGCATTATTTCCCCTGAAACAGCCTTCGTCAATCTCAATCAGAGGGCTGTGGGTACAGTCAGCTTCCTCTGGACGGCAGGTGATCTGAGCCTGTTCATGTTCAGATGTAAGCTCCTCTTTCAGACTGGTGCTGACCTCATCACTATGGTCCACCTGAAAACATGAGATGTTGCAGGGCCAGACAGCTTTCTCAGGTTGCTCGTGTTCAGAGGACGTGTTGTTGTGGCACTCAGGAGGGGACCTCACATCTTCAAAGGTCAGTGAGTACCCTGGCCTCTCAAGTAAAGCTGCAGAGGACTGTAGGTTCTGCTCTGGATCATCTTGAGCTGGATTTTCCACAGGAGCAGATCTGGAGGTCTTCAGGGTTACTGCCATAAGATCATAGGCACTTTGGACATATTCACTGTCAGAGTAACTCAGGTGTTCCATTGTTATGAATGGATGGCTCAGGGCTTGGTCAACAGGTAGCCTCTTCTCTGGGTCAACCTGGAGAAGATTTTTAACAAAATCAAGGAAAACCTCCAGGTCCAAGACAGCATCTTCATCCTCGTCATTAGTCTCTAACATTATGGCTTCTGCGAGATCTGAAAACTCGTCCAGTTCACACTCAGAGACCTTTGGGCTTTTCTGGTTTGTCTCCTGATATTCGGTGGGGCTCTTGAATCTCCACTGGCTGCCTGTCTGGAGAAAGTATTTATCTGCGAAAACACTTCTCTGCAACATCTCATTGCTGGGTTGTCCAAGGAGATGGATAATGGTCCTCAGGTGGTCATACTTGGATGAGTAAGAGAACAGGTCGCAGCCTAAGAGGCCCTCTGCCAGCAAGCAGCCCAGGGACCACATGTCCAGGGCCTCGGACAGGGGAGCACCCAGGACCACCTCAGGAGCACGATATGCCAGACACATCATATTCGTGCCCTGTTCTAATTCTGAGAGGTGACCTCCACAGCCAAAGTCAATCAGCTTTACTCTAAATGGCTGCGCTTGGTGGTTGACCAACATAATGTTGTCAGCTTTCAGATCACCATGAAAGACCTGAGCTTCCTTCAGTGCTTCAAAAGCTACAAGGAGCTGTTGGGCAACAGTCCTCAGCTCACTCAGTGACAGAGAGGGTTCAGGACGGCCCATGACCAGGTCCACAAGGCTGCAGTCAAGTATTTCATAGACGATGCAGTGGTACTTCTCACACGTGAAGTGCTCGATGTACTTGATGATATTCACCTCGTCTGGATCAATGTTCCCCAGATGCTGGATAACTTCCAGCTCCTCTTCCATATCATCATCATCTTCAAACAGTTTCACTGCCACCACTTCTTTGGTTTTGGAGTTGAAGCATTTGGCAACTTTTCCACATGCTCCTTCCCCAAGAAACTTCAGAAAGGTGTAGTTCCCTAACTTTGGGTGGGCGCCCTCTGCTGGAGGGCAGGTGATTGTTGAGGAAACTGATGCAGACATTGTAAAAGTGAGTGATTGTACGAGCTCCAGTAAACGTAGACTGTCTCTATCAGTGTGTTTGTTCAAATGAGGACCTGAGACCTGACACTTATAACGTGAGACCTGCGCTTTGTGCTTTGATACATAATTCGTTGCCATGGAGATGGAATGTGGCTTTGCCATGATGTCACTATTGACATTTACATCTGAATCCATGTTTACATTTAAAAATATGACCTGGTGACCCCTGAATCCTCTACAATTTGCCTATCAGTGCCATGTAGACATGGAAGATACAATCTATCTTCTACAGCAGACTCACTCACATGTGGATGGTGTTAAGGCTCTGATGATATTGTTTTTTTGTTTTTGTTTTGTTTTTCTCCAGTGCCTTTAATACAGTCCTTTTCTGATGAATGACAACGTGCTCAGGATGGGTGTCAGCTCCTCCGTTGACTGACTACCTGTCAGGGAGGTCTCAGTACATGAGACTGCGGACAACCCTGTCTGATACAGTGGTCAGTAATGTAGGAGCTCGTCAGGGTACAGTTCTGTCACCATTTCTGTTCACTGTGTACAATAAAATCAAATTCCTTTTAATCCTGACTCAAAACAATTATCTGGAAAAATAATATAATCCAGCATGTTGTCAGCAGCTGTGTGTGTCCTCTGTCTATGGCCAAAGCACCGTTTATATTCAACTCTCTAACAAGATGAGAGCACATTACCAGTATGTCCAAAAGTTCTCCCCGAATCCCGACACAAGCTTCAGGTAGCCTTGTTTGACATTTTAAAGTTCTAGCCGGAGATATGTACAGACAGGTGCTACACAAGCATTGGTTAGACTCAAAGATCCTGAGAAACTTACCTATTTAACCATCAAATTGTAAGAAATCTTTAAAAAATGTAAAATCTTATGAGATGTATAAGACATAAAGATAAAAGACAGCACATTTTAGAGTACTACATTTGACCAAGTTGTTTTTTTAAATGTAGAATTTGACAATAAATGTGTTGTAGGTTCGTTGAGTGGGCACTAGGGGGTAGCAAATGTTCACTCTTTTGTAACGCTTTGAAACTGTGACTCACCACCAGAGGGCAGACTTCTCCTACCGATGCTTTTTCCAGATACTAAACGGGTGCAGGATCATGGATTAGACACTGATACGGCTAAACAATTACGTTATAAATGTTAAGTGAACAGGCTATTTATTAATCAGTCTGAAAGCATGTAAAGTGTGTTTGTGCTGTGTATGTTTACGCTTCATGTCACTGACTGAACTGTGAAGCAATTACACAAATATTTAATCAGAATAACATCATCATTTGGTTGATTTAAGCCATATGTAACTTTCCCCCCCAAATAATAGACTCAAATAAAAGCATGTTTTTTATTATGGATGTTTTTATTACTCTGAAAAACAAAGAAAAACATGTGTCCTGACTCTGAGCGGGGCTTGCGTCTCCACAAACCTGACCCTTATTTGGCCTCCTCCTGCTTGTTTCTATGGAAATGTTGTTCCTTTGGCTATAATATTTCACAGTGCGGCCTCAAACTTATCTATCTCCAAGGGGAATGTTCCAAAGTATGGCATTAACTCTCTCTGTTTGTTTCCATGGACTCAGTTGGCTGTTCCATCTCCAGAAAGTTACATATTATTACTTTAACCAATAGATTTTTATTTGCACAAAGCAAGTTCAAGGTTCAACGCTGTATTTTTTTTCAAGGAAATGTCCAGTTACTTAAAGGTGCACTGCGTAACATTTCTAGTTCAGTGTCTGCCACCTGCTTGTCACCATGGAAATGTTGTTGCTTTGTCTAGAATGTTCCACCGTAAAGATTAAACCTGTATATGACCACGCTACATTACAGTTCTGATCTGTAGAGAGTCGCCCCTTTTTAAGCAACACAAACACAGCAATAATGAATAAATGCTCAATGTACATGTTTAATGTTAGTGAGTAACGTAATCTAAATACTTTGGATTACTTGATTTGCTGTGGAGAAGCAAAGACGAGGAAATCATAACATAAGATGTTTTGTTTGCTAAAGGAAAATGAAAAGCCCAGACTTTATTTAACTAAATTAAAAATATTATTGATAGAAGAGAAGGAGACATGGTCCACACAGCATGGTTTAGTCCTGTTAAATCCTGTTTTAGACCTGGTTTAGTCCTGGTTTAGTCCTATTTTAGACCTGGTTTAGTCCTGGTTTAGTCCTAGTTTAGACCTGGTTTAGTTTTAGTATAGACCTGGTTTAGTCCTGGTTTAGACCTGGTTTAGACCTGGTTTAGAACTGGTTTGGACCTGGGTTTAGACCTGTTAAATCCTGGATTAGTCCTAGTTTAGACCTGGTTTAGTCCTGATTTAGTCCTGGTTTAGTTCTAGTTTAGACCTGGTTTAGTCCTGATTTAGTCCTGGTTTAGTCCTAGTTTAGACCTGGTTTAGTCCTGGTTTAGACCTGGTTTAGAACTGGTTTGGACCTGGGTTTAGACCTGTTAAATCCTGGATTAGTCCTAGTTTAGACCTGGTTTTAGACCTGGTTTAGTGTCCGGCAATGAGTGGAATTACCAAACAAACAAACAAACAAACAAAAAACAAAACAAAAAAGGGAATAGCCCAAAATGTGAAAACAGGAAAATCCCTCTGTGTAATCCATTTATTTCAACAAAAGTAACTGTAATCCAATTACCACTCACTGAAACTGTAACTGTAACTGAATACAGTTACTCATAATTTGTACTCTGATTACATAACTCTGGTACATGTAATCTGTTACTCCCCAACACTGTTAATGCCACACCATGGAACATTTCAGGGAAAGTAATAATAATTAGGCAGCAGGGCCTCCACCAGAAAAGTTACACAGTGCACCTTTAAGTATAAGGAATATTACTGTCAATTCTGTGTCAGCTGGACAATAAAAATGTATTTGATTCTGTAGGAGCTTAATCCGTGTATCATTTGTTTTTCAAAATAAAACCAAAAATAAGAAAACGAAAAAACTACTTTTTTCTTCATTATTTGTCCCCAAAACCAAAGTGAAAAAAATTATAACAATTTGTTTTTTCAGTTTTTGATTTTGTGTTGAAAAAAATAATAGAAAAAAAAAAAAATAACTTGAGTGATTTCCATGAGTGAAACTGCAATGGTTTAGACCTGGTTTAGACCTGGTTCAGTCCTGGTTTGATCTGGTTTAGACTCGGTTTAGTCTTGTTTAAGTTCTTGTTCAGTTCTGGGATCAGTCCTGTTTTAGTCCTGGTTCAGCCTTGGTTTAATCCTGGTTCAGTCCTGGTTTAGTCCTGGTTTAGCTCTGGGTTAGTCCTGGGTTTAGTCCTGGTTCAGTCCTGGTTTAGTCCTGGTTCAGTCCTGTTTCAGCCATGGTTTAGTCCTGGTTTAGACCTGGTTTAGTCCTGGTTTAATCCTGGTTCAATCCGCATGTCAATGAAACAAGAAACGGCCGTTATCCGTTTTTTCCATCATTCATTTAAACAGAAAACTGAAAAAACGAATCGTTATTCATTTAGTTTTGTTTCTTTTTAGTTTTGGAGACAAATAATGAAGAAAATAGTTGTTTTGTCATTTTCTTATTTTTGGTTTTATTTTGAAAAACGATTGAACGAACAATACACGGATTTGCTTTTATTCTAAAATTTGTGTATTATTTTTGTTTGTTAATTTGCATAATACTTAACTTAAAACTTATTATGTTTGCTCATTTGTTTAGTCTAATTTACTTTTATTAACTTTAACAGCTTTTCCCGTTTTGGTTTAATCCTTGGGGCAGCTGGGGGATAAAAGCGGGTGGTACAGGTTGACCAGAATGCACCTGGGTGGGCCTTGATCATGCACCCTTATTGTTTCTCTGTTAAAACTGGAATTAAATCTTGGAAAATGCAGCTCTGGATCTGGAAATTGATTTTGTTTTACTTGAGTTATGTTTAGTTCCAAGTTTGCTCACCAATTGTCAGTGTTGGGAAGGTGATTTTTAAAATGTATTCCCCTACAGATTACAGATTACAAACCCCAAAATGTAGTTTGTAACGTAATCCATTAAATTACTAAAGGTGAGTAACGTAATCTGAATACTTTGGATTACTTGATTTGCTGTAGAGAAGCAAAGATCTGGACATCGTAACATAAGATGTTTTGTCTGATAAAAGAAAATAAAAAGCCCAAACTTTACTTAACCAAATTAAAAATATTATTGATAGAAGAAGATAGAAGATAGAAGAACACGTCCACGCAGCATGATTTAGTCCTGTTAAATCCTGTTTTAGTCCTGTTTTAGTCCTGGTTTTAGACCGGTTTTAGTCCTGATTTAGTCCTGGTTTTAGACCGGTTTTAGACCTGGTTTAGTCCTGGTTTAGACCTGGTTTCGATCTAGTTTAGACCTGCTTTTAGTCCTGTTTAAGTCCTGTTTTAGTTGTGGTTTTAGACCTGGTTTAGACCTGGTTTTAGTCCTGGTTTTAGACCTGGCTTTAGACCTGGTTTAATTTGCAGGAATGAGTGGAATTACCGGGTGGGGAAAAAAAAAAAAAAAAAAAAAAAGGGATATACCCCAAAATATGAAAACAGGAAAATACCGCCGTGTAATCCATTTATTTCAACAAAGTAACTGTAATCTAATTACCACTCACTGAAACAGTAACTGTAACTGAATACAGTTACTCATAATTTGTACTCTGATTACGTAACTCCGGTACATGTAATCTGTTACTCCCCAACACTGCCTATCATTCATTACAGATTCTATATTGTGATTTAGATGTGACTTTTCCTTTTGCCGTTTGGTCATTTTCTTTCTTTTCTTTGCTTTCATTTCTCCGGTGTTTCCTCCAAATCCTTCCATTCCTCTTAAAGCCCTGCTCTGTGTGTGTGTGTTTGTGCTCTGGGACGTGTCAGGACACAAACGGTGCTGACGAGCGTGTCCCAGCTCCAAGTGCCAGAGGAACTTTCACTTACAGACTCTGCCTCTCCCCCTCTCCCCCTCTCCCCCGCTCCCTCTGCCCCTCGGCCCCTCCTCCGCCGGCTCCGGACCTGCACTGCAAATGGCATTACTTCAAGAGGAGGTACAATTACTGCAATTCTGAACATTTGTGTGTCCTTTTTTTGGAGTAATTTTAGTTGCTGTAGAACATTTGACACCGAAAGGGTTAAGTAGCGGCCTTGATTCGTTAAAATAATTTGAATTCCTTACATGATTTATTCAAGGTACTTCTAACTCACTGGTATGAAGTTTATCCAACAACAACAACAACAAAAAATGACGTTTATTGTGAGGAACTTTAAAAAAACAAATGATAATGTAGCTTGGAATAACAAAAAAACAAACAAAAAACAAAACTGAAACATGTTTAGAGGAGCATTGTGTAACTTTTCTGGTTCCATCAAATGCTTTTTACCACGGAGATGTTATTTTTCTGTAATGTTTCCCCTTTCTATCTTCATGGAGACCAAACCAGACCAAGTTACAGGTCAGATCTGTGGAGAAACAACCCACTCACAATAAGAATGCCAGTTTTTCTAGGTATTTCTAAGATATAAAACCACTTGTAAGTGAATAAATGTAAGGTAGAGCTGTTTAATGTCACACTGTGGAACATTTCCAGGCAGAGCGATGACATCTCCATAGAAACAAGCAGGTGACGGACTCCGAGACAAAAAGTTACACCTTTAAGTATCTATGAAACTCAAATATTCTAGACCATTGTTTCTCAAAGACTGGGTCGCAACTCTCAGGTGGGCCACAAGAGATTTTTTTTTGGTGTCGTCTTGTCAAGATCTGATCTGCTGCTGCACTCTCCTCCTGCACCCGGACTGAAACATGCTACAAAAACACAGACAGTCCCACCTATCTCATTAGAAATGTTGAAATGTTAAGACATGTTTTGTATCATTTCTAATCTGTTCGTTGACTATTTTGTTCCAATATTGCTGGTTCAATTGAATGTTGAAAAGAAAAAGAAATGGGCTACATTTAATGTCCAAATAGGCGACTTATGGATCCTTTTATTGCTAATTCAATTACCATATTTTCCGGGCTATTAGGCGCTCTGGATTATAAGACGCACTGTCATTAAATGGTCTATTTTCGAGCTTTTTACACAAATAAACCGCACAGGACTTTAAATGAAACACAACAGTTGGATGGGTCAGTGGGACTTTGTTTGGCGCGTTCACAGTGACTCTGGGCTTTGTTTAGTTGTGGCGTGTAGGGAGGGTGCTGTCTGGGAGCGCTGGATTGTCGGCGTGTTCGCAGTGACTCAGTTGTTCAGTTGTGTCCAGAAGTGGCACATTGCGCTCGCTTTTTCTGTTCGTTCCTCCGTTCCGTTCCTCGTCCTCGTGGAGTGATGAGTGTGTCTGCGGGTGTTTTTCGCTGTGCGGTCGCTGTCTGCTCCGTGTGTGTTTGCGTGTTCTGCGGGTGGTGCGGCTTTGTAGTTTACCCAAGTTGTGCTGGGACACCCGAGTGGATTTGTTAAAAGGGTGCTCTAGATTGTGGGGCACGCAGTCGTTTTTTGATGGGGTTGGAGGCTTAAGAGCGCTTCTCATAGCCCGGAAAATACGATACTGTTTTTCACTGTTTAAAACTTGAGTAAAACTAATTGTTCAGAGACACACGATCACTCAGTCAACAATAAAATATCCTCATTAATGTTCAATAATGGTCAAATCCAACATTATTTTGTGATTTATGATAATATCTACTGTTTCGGGTCACAAAGGTTTGTGATTTTTAAAATATGGGTCCCCAGAAAAAAAGTTTGGGAAACACTGTTGTAGATAATCAACCCCTGTTACCTTGTACCAAACCAATTTTTGGAACGAAATGATTCAACAATCCATACGGTCACACTTTATAATAACTACACCTTATTTAGCCTTAATAAAGCATGAACAAAGACTTAATTAATAATGAACAAGACTTAATTAATAATGTTTCATGATTAGTAAATGCTTAATAAAGCATAGTTAGTTTTCACTTTAGAAAAGCTCTCAGAAAGATTTAACTAACAGATAACAGCTGCCTGAATGATCATTGCATTATTAGTAAATCATTCTCTCATGGCTTATTAATCATTAATAAATGCTCAAATTTTACTTACAAATGCACACACAAATCAGTAGTTCATGAGTAATTAAGTATGAAATGATTATGAGTAACTATTTACAGCACAGGCAAATTAAGTGCAAGTGCTAATTAAGGTAGTAATTAAGTAGTTACTAAGCGTGAATCATTATTAATTAAGCCTTTGTTCATGCTTTATTAAGGCTAAATAAGGTGTAGTTATAAAGTGTTACCATCCATACTGAGTGACAGCATAGTGATAATTTGGTAACACTTTATAATAACTAGCCTTAATAAAGCATGAACAAAGACTTAATTAATAATGATTCACGGTTAGTAACTACTTAATTACTACCTGAATTAGCACTTAACTTGCACTTAATTCGCCTGTGCTGTAAATAGTAACTCAATACTTGTTAATACTCTATAAATTACATATTTAAGTACACATTTAAGCATTTATTAATGATTAGTAAGCTATGAGAGAATGATTTACTAATAATACAATGCAATGATAATTCAGGCAGCTGTTATCTGTTAGTTAAGTTTTTCTGAGAGCTTTTCTAAACTGAAGACTAATTATGTTTTATTAAGCATTTGTTAAGGTTGGTCAAATTCCAGAGAAACAATAATGCATTACTAGTAAATCATTCTCTTATGGCTTACTAATCATTAATAAATGCTCAAATTTGGACTTAAGTATACATTTACAAATGCACACGCAAATGGTTAGTTCATGGGTAATTAAGTAAGAAATACTTATGAGTAACTATTTACAGCACAGGCGAATTAAGTGCAAGTTAAGTGCTAATTCAGGTACTAATTAATTAGTTACTAAGCTTGAATCATTATTAATTAAGTCTTTGTTCATGCTTTATTGAGGCTAAATAAGGTGTACTTATTATAAAGTGTTACCGATAATTTTATAATAATATATTCCAATTTTCAACCACGCAACAAGTTTGTTTACTATTACAAATACCATGGGGTTTTCTACTAGTTCTGAGTTCGAGGTCTTTCTAAAACTATACAGGAAATCTTTAGTTTTGTTCTGTTTATGTGATCGTATTTTTATTTTTATTGTTCCAAAACTGATGCTTGCTCACTTAAGTATATATAGTTTCCATGTTTTCGGTGTTGTGTTTGTGTTTTGACACTTTTGACAACTCTAGAAGGTCAAAAATCTTGTCGTAAGGCTGTCGAAACATTTCCTTTAGTTAAGAGAAAGAGTCTTTGAAACCAATATATCAGTATGTGGTCAGGTTTATTTAGTTTGTAGTTAAAAACTCATTGGAAAACACGTGCGAGAAGCTGAAAGTGCACCATAAAACAATTAAAAACATTCAAAACAACCACGTAAACCGAAAGTACACATGCGTTACAATGTTTTCGACACTGTGAAATAAACGAATGAGCTAATTTACTTTTATAAAAACAGATCAAATCCAACCTGGTGTGTCTTTTGAAAACATCCAGCTCCTTTTAACTCGTGTGGAGATTCTTTGTTGTGTTTTAGACCAACAAAAGTCATCTGCTCCCCATCTGGCTGCTGGTACTGCCCTCCTCGACTTCTCATACCCCCGTGGACAATCCCTTCCTCCCCCCAGAGGGTCCCAGGACGGAGGGGCCGGATCCGGTGTCAGTGCCCCAGAAAGACCCCTCTCTCTGGGATGTTTTGCGGGAGGGGAGGGGGGGGGTGACGGTGGAGGTCAGGAGCGGTGGTTGAGTTACACGCAGTGGGATTCCTACAGTAGTGAGCACATGCACGGCTGCCTCCAGGTGTGGCCCGTACGAGGATCAGGGTTTCTCAGGAAAAAACGGGGGAAAGTCGAATGTAAAAGAGGAAGAAGTGAGACTAAGATTACACGGAAAACGGAGGAATGTGAAGAAAAAGTGACTAAGGAAAGCAGATGTTAGCAATTTACTGCAGTCTGTTTAAAGATACACTATGTAAATATTCAGGTGGACAGTCTGATTATACTTATACTTTGCACCTGATGTCATCAACGTTACTCGGGTTGGTGACGTCAACTAGAGGCACTGCTCCGTCTGAAGCCTCGATAGTCCAAAATTTTGGACCTAGGACCTCATTTCCCAGTTAGACAGAGTGTTGGAGAAGTGAAAGTTTTATCGCAATTTCAGTAAAACTTATCTGTCAATGGAACAAGACTTTTTGTAGTTAAAATATAAAAATACATCTTGCTGCACTTAAAATAAGAAAAACAACTCTTTGCATTTAAAACAAGAAACAAAATCTAATGTTGCTTGAATTAAGAAAAACACACTTATTCCACTGGTAGATCATTTTACTTGTCAAGTTGAATCGACTCAAATAAACTAAAATGTTCTTAATTTAAGTCATTGTCTTAAAACAAAGCTCAGATTAAAGGGATAGTCCAGAACTTTAGACGTAGGACCTCATTTCCTAGTGAGCCACAGTGTTGGAAACGTGTGGAGACACTTTTTAAAATATTCCAACCAGTCCTTGTATTTGCAGAGGTCGTTGGTGCTAGGCTAGTGCATGTCAATGGCCATAGTTATCCTGCCACTAAAAACAGTCTTACCCACTCCACAAAACACCCGAAAAAAATCTATTATTACTCCAGACTGTTGATGTAAATGTCTGTGTTGATAGAATAATGTTTGAAATAAAACTAACCTTGCATCGCATGAATCGTCGCATGTTGAGGAACTATTTTCTCATAGATCAGTCCGCCGCTGCCAAACTTTCTATCAGGAAATACAACTCGCTGCTGCTGCTGCTGCTGCTTAGACATAAATCCTTCAAATGCAAGGTTGGTTTTACCCTTGAAAATGTGTTGTTTAAATCCATTTTATATTTTTTAGGTCCCGGCACGTTAACGCGTTAATTTTGCGTTAACTAATTAATTCATCATCGCCAACAATTTTTTTTCTCCCCTTAATGCAGTTTTTATTATTTATTTTGTATTGTAAATGTCTGTTAGTCACTGGCTTTTATTTTGAGAAAGTCCATCGTGAGAGAGCCTAGAATGTTGCTTACTGCTACGACGCTTACAGAAAACGGAGAGAAAGAAAGCGGGATAAACAAACATGGAGAAGGGTAAGGAACTTTTACATGGCCATTTTCATTCATTTCAAAGTTCTTCCAGACGGCGCAGTCGACACAGTCATTTGTGACACTGCAACGCTGAATTGTTTCACGAGTCTTTGTGAATTCATTAATTGGTTTTGCGTATAACATGTGATTAATCATGATTAACCACAGCAACTCATGCGATTAATGCGATTGATAGATTTTTTTTTTTTTTTTTTGCCAAACCCTAGTATTTTTCTTTGGTTTGAGATCACCTTAAAACATACTGTATCACCGGGCTGTGTTTGCGAATGTGTGCATTGTGTCACCATGGTAACAGCTGAACATTCCACCATAGACATACACGCAGTCTCACTTCAGCGTAACGTCACTGCAAAGTATCGACAGTAATGCTGATACTACATGTAGATATTATTATTTTGCTTGAATTTTCCACCATATGGCATTATTTATTTAATGTTGGGGTCGCTCAAAAATACCATGGCAGCTCCACAGATCTGACTTGGCGTGTTTGTCACCATGGAGACAGATAAAGCACTAATATCTCCATAGAAACAAGCAGGTTATGTACGCTCCACCAGAAAAGTTACACAACTCATTTAAAAAAAAAATTGGTTTCTTCTTTTGACGAAAAATCACCTCATTTGACACATTAAAAGTTTTCAAAATCTGCTTCTGCTGTAAAAGTACTTCAATTTGTTAGTAATTTTCTTCCTCCTTTGCAAAAGTGATGAAATGTAGTACTTTTTCCACCATTTTCATTGACTGTTGCCAGTGGTGACAAAAAGTTACAGCCACATACCACATATCTTCAAAGTTGGTTTCCTTTCAATACAATTCTATTAAAATACTTTCACTGCAGTTCAAATAAAACTGGGCCCTCATGTGGAGAATGGCCCAGTGTCTTTTCAGGGTAAAGTTTCTCATAACACACACACACACTTTAAACAGTAAAAGACAGTTCTCCAAAGTGACAGGGCGGGAGGGCATCTGATCTTTTGTGTGGGTTCAATGGCGACTTCAGCTCCTTTCTTTCAGTACAATACTTCTAGACTTTATCGCAACTGTTTGGTAAAAGTCTATTGAAAATCTCCCCTCATAAGTTTTCTGTTCAGGGCTCAGCGCTGCATTCACGCCGGATTATGTGCTTTTGTTATTATAGATTATCATTACAGTAGATGGGGGGGCAGAGTGGCAGAGTGGTTAGCTTTTCTCCCTGTCTGTTGGTTGGATTGTTCTCTCTCTCGCCAAGTGTCAAATAACGTTAAAATCCAAGTTAAAGGTTCATTATGTAACGTGATCTGCCGCCCGCTTCTTTCCAATAGAGACTTCAGTGCGGTAACTATTGTCAACTCGTTTCGTTGCTTTAGAATGTTACACAGTATGGCATTAAACACACCAGCGAGTTAAACGAAAACAACTGGACTTACTTACTGATGAAACAGATAGATTCATAGTTGTTTTTCTTCAACTATGATAAAATCTTATTCCAGGATGTCTCAAAATTTGCTTCGGTTACGGCATTAAATGTAACTGTCGCCATGAAGAAAAGCGGTTGACGACTTCTGAGCAAGTTACAGGTCAGATCTATGGATAGGCGAGCTTGTTCATAGTAACAATGCATGTTTTACTATCTATTTTTACCATTAAAACACTTGTAACAGAAGATATGCATGATACAGTATATAGGGATAATGCCATACTATGGTAGCCCGATTCATCAGCCGGTTTCACTTTGTGGAAACCATTTCACCTCACAGCATTAGGATTCGTTCGCTCAACGATTTTATTTAACCAATCGCTGCTATTTGGTCGTGACGTATGTAGTGCGCCAAATCCCGTAGGAAGAAGGGCAATAACGTCTTTCCCCTTGATAAAATTCACCAAACATTTTCTTTCCTCGATCTCAGAAATCGTTGCCAACACAGAATGTCTGTCTTCATCTACATCCATCTCGACCGCTTTGTTTACTGTTGTGTTGTACCACAAAAAGTGACCCAGACAGGCGCTTGAGTTTGACGTCATGGCTTCACAGCTCTTCTCTGATTGGTCGGTGCGCGGTCTAAAACTTCCAGAGTTCTTACAAACCGTCTAGTGTATTTTGATTCCTGACCTAGTCCCTGGAGAGAAAGGGAATTGAGTGGAGGCACTAGGTGGTGCCAGCCTGGCTAATACTATGGAGTATTCCAGGAAAAACAATACCCAAGAGCCATGGAGACAGGCAGGTGGAGAAAAAAAAGGTTGTCATGACAATTAACAATAAGTAAACAAAATACTCTACACAGCAAACACTGGAGGGTAAAACTTTCAAGGTAAAAGATTTCAGAGTTGGTTTTTTTTAGCACAAAAGGTGTTATTTTAACCATCTGAAGGTTAAATAGGGGTTGGAGTTGGGGTTATTTGCCAGAGTTGATTTGGTTCAACTTCAGCTAGTGTTAATTCAACTTCCCTTAGTGTTAATTTGGCACCTCCCACCCACCACTTCAAACTCCCCAATTTGAGCCAGTTTTGTACATAATTTCATCTTAAATTAACTAAATTAAAGTGTAAAAAATAAAACACCTGTGTGTGTTGTTTAGTTAAATCAGAATAACCCTACAAAGTGTTATCCGTTTACTCTCAAAATGTTAATGTAACTCTTGATTTCGGAGTTAAACAAGAACTTTGGTCCAGAGTTGCTTAAACAACATTTCCAAAAATGTTAAATTAACTCTAGAACAGATTGGACTCATATAAACACTGAGAAAATGTTAAAATTGATTCTGTGAGAGTCAATTTTAACACTGTGTACCTACAGAATGGTCAAAAACAAGATAAAGTTTAGTTTGGTTTATATTTGAGGGGTGTGAGAGTTTAAATATGACTTTAAAAGCTGGAACACCATTTTGCTTGTAAGTAAATATGACTCCAGTTGTACTCAAAATAGTTCTAGTACGAGGATAAAACATTGTACTTGTAAAGACATATTCAGGAACATTTAAAAATACCAACACCAATGTCCGATCTATTGCTTCCCCTTCCGTCCGTCTTCGTCCACGCATCGACTTTCTCACCAAACCAGGAAGCGCGAGTCTCTGCAAACCTTTTCAAAATCCCTTCTCCTTCTTCTTCTCCTCCTCCTTCTTCTTCCTTTCCTGCTCCTTCTTAAAAATAGCCGTACGTTCTCTTGCATCTTTGTGGAGGATGATGGTGCCCTCCCAGCTCACCTCTGGATTCTGTCGCCTACATAACTCTCACAGGACTTCCCGAAATAGCCCCCGCCCCTTTCACGAGCACTGTTCACAAACGCACTCTGGCCACTTGTTATAGCGGCTAATGTACAGTAGATACCATGTGGGCTGGATTGTGGAGTTATTGTGGAGTTATTCAAAGCTTTCAGTGCTCTGTGTTAGTGATACTTGGTCCGGTTGCATAATATATCTCTGTTTCTTTTCACCGCGCAGTCCTGGCCGTTCCTGAGCGTGACCTCGGACCCCGTGGACCAGGGCCGCGCGGTTAATGCTGCTCTCCAGGTTAGTAAGAGGCTTTTTAGCGAAACAATGGAGTAGGGTTTTTTAAAGATGTATGCAAATTCTAGCACTCAGGTTCACTGTTAAATCATTCTGCCTTATGAAGAGCTACGGTGGGCCTTTAGGGAAAAACTACTACGCAAAAGCAATTATTGAGTGCGGTGCTTGTAACGAAAAAGCTTAAAATGTGTGATTATGGTTTAACTTGGTTTTCTGAAACTCTTAAAACGCAAAGTAAATCCTATGTTCTTATGGTTAAAGGTGCATGATGTAACTTACGGAGGGTTTGTGGAGATGTTATTGCTTTGCCTGGAATGTTAAAGCATTAAACGATGTATAAGTCTCACATTTATTCAATTAGAAGTGTTTTTATTGCTCGAAAATACCTTGAGAAACTTGCATTCTTACTACTCAATTGCGTCAAAATGGATTTTTTAAAGTCACATTTTTTATTAAAAAGAAAGTTGCTTTTACTTTATGAACCTGACCATAATATTATACTGAATTCTTCATCATCATCATCTTTATTCCAGACTCATGGTCCATTTTTAAAACAGACAAGGACAGTGACATGACAAAACAACAAATATTTATGTTTAAAGACAACCATACCAGTATGTTATTAGGTTCTTTTATCAGATCAAGAGTTTGTTTTCATACCTACGGTGAGGAGAAAATTCAGTTTGTCGACTGGACAAAAGTTAGTTTGGTTGAAGACGTTTCGCAGCTCATCCAAGCTGCTTCTTCAGTTCAAGCAGCCATGGATTCTACCTGGATGACTGAGGGATTCTTCACATTTTCATACCTACGGGATGATAAACCGGGACGAGGGGGCTTTTTTACTCTCACACACCTGGGATACTGTCCTGAGGAAGTCGGACTGCAGATGGCGCTGTCGTCCTCCCTCCACTGGTAGGAAGACAGCACCAAAACCTGTTTAAATCATCTGAACGGACACGTCACAGCAACATCACGTGACTCTGAGGAAGACCGCTAGTGAGCAGTCGACACTGTCAGGTATGAAAACAAACTTGGTCTGAAAAAAGAACCTAATAACATAAATTATCCGAAGACCAAATGATCCTCATTGGACTACAACCACACCAGTGTCTCCACACGTTGGACTGATGTCTTATTGCACTGAATCTCATATTTGTGAGTAACATTATTATTTCATTGTCCGGTTTGTTCAGTCTGCAAATAAAACTGTACATTAAAATTCTTAGTGCAGCTTGCAAAGTGTTCACTCGAGCAGTAACAAACATCTCTGTCACACTCGTCCATTGTGACCTCCTCAAAAGCACCGTAAAGCGTCATTGTAGGCACCTGCAGTCTTTCTAAACTGGCTTTTTTATAATTAAGAGGTGGGCTGTATACAACTAGCCAAGCTGGCGCCAACTAGTGCACTTTCATTTCTTTCCAGCAACTAGGTCAGGAATCAGAATACACTAGACGGTTCGCAAAAACCACGGAAATGCGAGTCTGGGCACCAGCCAGTCAGCAAAGAGTCATACATTCAGTGTTGTCAACGATTCCCGAGATCAAGGATTTAAAGCACAAAGAGAGAACAAAGAGAATGTTTTGTGAATTTCATGAAGGGGAAAGATGTTTTTGTCCTTCTTCCTACGGGATTTGGGAAAAGCTTAATATACCAGTTAGCCCCGTTAGAGGCGCATTACATAAGTGACTAGTAAATAGCAGCAATTGGTTAAATGAAAAAAGTACCCACCTACTGTCGAGCGAACGAATTCTAATACTGCGGTTTCCACAAAGTGAAACCGGCTGATGAATCAGGCTAGTATACAACAGTGTACAATATAATTTACACAATAACAATAACAATAGAGCGTCCTACACTGTTTATACATCATCATCATCATCATCTGTCATGTCCGCGGTGATGATCTGCCCGAGATATTTAATTTTTGTTGTAACAGTCAACACAACATTTGACAGGCAAAACTCAGGATTTCTCATATGCTTGTCTTCTTTAGTCCTACAGATCGTGACCACACTCTTGGTTGCATTATACTTCATATCGTGCTCCCCACCGTGGTGAAGCTGAACAGGTGTTGAGTAGCTGCTGGAGACCTGCAGTTCTTATTGAATTATTGATAAATTACAAAATATCGCTCTTTTTTTTCTTTATTTCAGACACAAACATCATTCAGTCCATAGTTAAAAAGAAAAACTGGATACAAAAAATATACAAGACACCCAAACCAGTTCATAAAGTTCATTAAAAAGTGTGGAGTTTCTGTGGCCAGTTCTTTCTCAGAGCAGAGGTGGAACGGCATCTATGTTTCAGATATATCGTGACAGACTTAATCGTGACAAACACATCATGATCACAAGATTCATGACAATGCACACACACAATTCTTACTGTGTGTGAGTTTGCCTTTCCACAGAGCTGACCTGTAACTTGGACTGGTGGCATAACCCGCTTGTCTCTGTGGATATATATACATGCAGCGTGTCCCAAAACATTTTACATCATTTTGGCAATTCTTGGTGAAATAACCTCAAATGTTCACAGAATGTATAGAAACAGATCAAGATTTTATATTTAATGTTTTATTTTTGTGCTGTTTTCAAGTTGAGCCATGTCGTTTAGTCCCAAAGAGAAGTCATTTTGTGTCTTGGAATCTGCTCGCACACAGTCACCCCAGACTGTGCAGCCTTCAATGCAAAATTTTCACAAATGTGCTCGACCTTCTCTTCTGACGTTGATGTTGGTCTACCAGATCCTTTAGCTTTGCATAAGCAGCAGGAAGGTGATCAATGACCCAACCCATGTTCTTCACAGTCAGTTTGAGTTGATGCCATCAGGCAGAAGGTACAGGGTCCCAAACTGTAAACTGAACAGATTCAAACATTATTTTGTACCACTAGCTGTTAAACTGCTAAACTCAGATAATGCAGTCAAAAAATAATTATAAAAGGCTTAGGGATTGATTGTGCAATCAAAACTGCACATAGGTGTAGGGAATGTACCATTAAAGCTACACATAGGCTTAAGGAATGTGCAATAATTAAATCTGCACATAGGCTAAGGGAATGTGCAATAATTATAACTAAAACTGCACATAGGCTTAGGGAATGTGCAATCAAAACTGCACATAGGCTTAGGGAATGTGCAATCAAAACTGCACATTGGCTTAGGGAATGTGCAATAATTATAACTAAAACTGCACATAGGCTTAGGGAATGTGCAATAATTAATAGAACAGAAGAATGCAAGGGCCTGTTAAGGATAATTTAAGGGTCGTGTTGGTGCATCACTCGTGGTCATACTGGTCTCATATTTACTTTGTTTTATGGTGTTTGTTTATGTGCTGCTTTGTGTTGTGTTGTCCTGTTTTTTGATAAAACATGTTACCCCCTGTCCCAAGACAAATTTCTCCCATGGGAGACAATAAAGGATTATCTTATCTTATCTTATCTTAAGCAGCCTTCCTGTTTAAAATTTTTGGTACCAAATCTAAATTAGTTTGCCAGTTGGTGAAGTTTTTCCAAATTTTGCACTGAAGGCTGCACATTCTTGGGTGACTGTGTGTGAGCATAATCCAAGACGCAAAATGACTTCTCTTCGGCATGAAAAGAGAACGACAACAAAAAATTAAATATAAAATCGCGATTTGTTTCTATACATTCAGTGAAAATGTTGTGCTTATTTTAAGAATTTTCAACAAATTATTGGTCATTTTTTTGGAACACACTGTAGATATGATTAATGCCATAGTGTAGAACATTCAAGACAAAGCATTTACCATCCTCAACCAGAAAAATTACATTGCATTTTAAAGGTTCTATACCTGATTTTGAACCACAAGTGAAGAACGTGTTTTAATCAAATGAATTTAGATAGTACAATTGTTCTTCTGGGCCTATTTCTTTATGGTTTTCATCCAACAAAATACATTTTAAAAGCGAGATCCTTCAGACTTTTTTTTTTTCTTTCCTCAAATTGCTGTTCTAACATTATACAGAAAGTTTATCTGTCATGATTGCCACTCTGATAACTTCTCGTGTGTGTTTTTGTCGGTGTCATTGAACAGTCAAGGCTTGTAAAACATATGGCTTTTATTTAATGGTATGGATACTGTAACATGAACTCAGCTGAACACTTATCAACATGTGAGGGGTGTCTTTAGTCTTTTCAACAAATACAGGTTTTCGATATTTCTCTCGTTTTATTTCATTACAATAAAGTCAGAACAGAAATACAAAATACCTAATAATACCACGAGACAATGTCCATTTATTTGTAAATAAAAAACGCGCTAACCCAGGAAGCTAACATTAGTGGTGAAATCATTTATACTGGATATTTTTTGGTCTCTTAGAAATTAAAAAAACACACATATTCACATATTTTACATTAATAAACAGGGTGTGGATGTGCTCTTGTCTGGGGTTTCTTATAATGATATCTGAATCAGTGTCGGACTTATTCACAGTTAGTTTCACACAGGCCAGCCCAGTCTCATATATATATCACAAATCTGATGTTTCTGCAAAAATTATTCCAAAAATAAAAGTGATAAGATGAAAAGAAAATGAAGTTTGGGTCGATTGTCACATCAAGTTGCAATTCAAACAATGTCGTGATCTCAGTGTAATAAAATGGATGTATGATGATTGAATGGCTTAGTGGTTAGAGTGTTCGCCCACTAACGCAACGGTTGATGGTTTGATCCCAGCTCAGACCAGTGGGTTCTGTGGCTGTTTCCTTTGGCAAGACACTCCACCCTTCTTGCCTACGTAACACTTCTTTACTTCTTGTACAGGTGAACGTTTTTAATTACATTTACTCACAACTAAAGCTGAGTTCAGACCATAAACTGTCTATATAAATGGACATGTCTAATTCAGTAGCTGCTGCGCTTCAAATAAGAAGTGAACATGGGTGTGCTTCCGGTCTCCTGTCAATTTGAGCTACCTAGTACTATTACAGCTTAAGTGCCGTCGATTTGTAGCCTGATTCATCAGCCGGTTTCACTTCGTAGAACCCATCTGACATCGCAGCTTTGGAATTCGTTCGCTCGACAGTAGTACTTTTTATCATTAAACCAGTTGCTGCTATTTGGTAGTCATGTATGTAATGCGCTGCTAACTGGTATATTAAGCTTTTCCCAAATCCCGTAGGAAGAAGGGCAATAACGTCTTTCCCCTTGCTGAAATTCACCAAAATTCTCTTTGTTCCAGCTTTAAATCCTCGATCTCGGGAATCTTTGACAACACTAATTGGCTGGTGCCCGAACTCGCACTTTCCCGGGTTTTTGCGAACCATCTAGAGCATTTTGGTTCCTGACCTAGTCGCAGGAGAACAATTAAATTGCGCGGAGGCACGAGGTGGCAACAGCCTGGCTAGTCGATTTGAGCTCCCAAGGCAGAAGTGGAGTAAAAAGTAACATTTTAAAAGTGTATTGGTTTTATTGTATGTTTTGACCTGTTAAGCAACGACATGTGCGTGTACGATTTGCGGCAGAATACTTACGTTAGATGACTGAATAGTTTGGATTTTATCATTATAATTTTCATTACAATGTATTTTATTTTTTTCCATGTGTAGAAAACTCTGTAAGTTTGTTTAGAAATGTGCTGTATAAATAAAATATCACTCTATTATAATAGGAAATTCACACTGTAGCCGATGATATTTATTTAATATAAAGATTTCAGTGTTCATTGCCCAATGAGGTTCGTTTGGTCCTCTGATAATTTATGTTATTAGGTTTGTTTAGGTTAGTTTGTTTTCATACCTGACAGTTTCGACAGTCAGACAGAGAGTCAGACTCTGAGGAAGAGCGCTAGTGAGCAGTCGAAACTGTCAGGTATGAAAACAAACTCTTGGTCTGGAAAAAAAAACCAAAACATAATAACATAAATTTCCAGTAATTTCTTTCTCTTATATAGTGGGAGCCTTATTTGATAGAAGACACAGACCTGTCAAAATGAGCTACCTCTACCCAAATTCATATAAATGAGTGAATAATGGTGGTTCTAGGCCTGTCAATATGTGCTACCTTTAGTTGGAGCCCTATTTGAACAGAATACAACTGTCGAAATGAACTACCTACACATATTCACATAAATGAGTTGACATTGTACTAAACTAAGGTATAAAGTTTCACCGTGCGCAAACAGCATCAAACCCGCTGTCTCGAATCCAAAGAAATATGTTGTAAAATTGAAGAAGTTGGCTTTATTGGATCTATACAGCTGTACACGGAAAAACATAAAGTGGCTTATTTTGACGGGGTAGCGTGAATCGATAGACGTCACTGTCGATTTAGGCTGGTGGTAGCTCAATTCGACGGGGCAACCTATTTTGACAGAACACCAGCTCCACCAACTTCGTATTGCTGCTTTTATTTCGCTATTTTGTCCATAAATCAATTCCTATTCCTCCACTCCTATAACTGCAAGCATCGATGAGCTTCATTTGACTGGAGCCGAACACTATGGGTGACGTCACACTCCCTAGGTTCCCTTCTTTATACAGTCTATGGTTCAGACCGGACAAAATTTCTATGTGAAAGTTGTGTGTCCAACTAGAGGAGTTTGCCACGATTTTGCTGCTGTGGTCTGAACTTCGCATCAGCTTTTTTATATTTGCAAATGATAGAAAAAAAGAAGAACAAAATCACCAATGTTGATGTAGAAACGTGCGATAAAATTTGCAGAAACACCAAATTCCGGGCTGGACAGAGGCAGAACATCTCCAGTCAGTCAGGAAACTACCACGCAGTTAAACAAGAGCTGGTCAAGTCTTTTCCAATGAGAAGAAGAAATGTGTACACTATTTTTAACCTCCTCAATCAAACAAGACATGTATTTACAAACGCCCACACGGCACCAATACTGTGGTCACAAATGTAAAGGCGCAGTGTGGAACTTTTCGGGTGGAGGGAGCTTGTCGCCGTGGAGATTTTATTACTTTGGCCATGATATCCCATAGTACAATCTGGAAACCCGTCAATAGAAATTTGGGGGCCGAAACCTCACACGGGCCCCCTTCTAATATAAATTAAAAAGAAGAGAGTCCAATTCTGTCCCCCTTTGTGTCGACTCCCCTGGCACCAAGCCAAGTTACAAGTCAGATCTGTGGAGAGTCGTCCCTGCTCACAGTAAGAAAGCAGCTATGATTTTTTTTTAGGTATAGATCAGGAGTCGGCAACCGCATGTGGCTCTTTCATCCTTCTGTTGTGGCTCCCTGTGACTTTGGAAAATAAATAATATTGTATTAGTATTGAATTACACTGTGTTTTTATTTTAGTTTGATCCCTTTTAAATGTAATTCTAAATTTGTAGATTATGGTAATCTTGTAACATACCAATAAAAAGTTTTTAATATTTTTGTCACCCAAAATGTGAGTCAAAGCCACAAATGTACGACACCCGGCACAGATCTGGTAGCCCGGACTTACCGGCACCGACATCAGCAGCATGATTTATTGAGCTTTTCGATCCCTGGTAGGTAAATGATAGCCTGATTCATCAGACAGTTTTACTTCGTAGAAACCGTCTGACCTTGCAGTGTTAGAATTCGACGGTAGTTGGGTACTTTTTATCAGCAATTAAGCCCTGATGAAGAGCAGTTAAGGTCCAAACATGTTGGCTTTGGCCATTCAAATAAAGGCCTTTTAACTATGTTTTTCCTCGTGCGATGTGTTAACTTTTTCTACTTGTTTGGAGTGCCTGGAATCTTTTGTGTTTGAGTTTTGATCCTTTTTCCAAGAGCACCCTCTGCTTGCTCCCACTGATTGGAACCAAGCCCCCAGGTTCCAAAATGGCCGCCCATTCAAGTCAATGGACTGAGCTCAATGGCGCATGATCCCAGATTAGCCTAGCCCGGCGAGGTACTTCCGGTGGCTGTGGGCCGACCGAGCATGCGCAGTAGTGCTCTTTTCTCCCACGGGCACACGCGAATGCACGCGACCACACGCAGCGCGGGCTCGTGTATCACGTGATCGCTTTGACCAATCAGAGCGAGAGGAACGAGAGCGGAGCAGAGCGGAGCCGGAGCTAACGAATATAAAGCGTTTTTTTAAGACAACTGAAGGATTTTGAGCGAGAAAAAGTTTATGATCTAAAAATAGGTAAAAATCGCCACAAAATCCGACATTTTTGAAAGTTGTAGGTCCCTGTCAGCCGAACACGAGCAGGTTGTGATTACATTGCCTCTATGAGAAAAATCTTCTCTCGGCCCATGGGATTTTTTCGACTGTAGTACCACTGAGTGGCCACTACATCAACTCGAGGCAGCTACAAGCAGCAATACTGTATCCAGTTATTTTAATAGATCCATGATTGGAACACCTGCAGCAAACAGCCACATTTTTGTTCTTTCTGCTTTTTATCATCGTTGCTATTTGGTCGTCAAGTATGTAATGCGCCGCTAACGGGCCTAACTGGTATATTAAGCTTTTCCCAAATCCCGTATGAAGAAGGGCAATAATGTCTTTCCCCTTGATGAAATTCACCAAACATTCTCTTTATTCTGGCTTTAAATCCTCGATCTCGGGAATCGTTGACAACACTGAAGATATCACTGTTCGCTGATTGACTGGTGCCCGAACTTGCACTTCCGGGGTTTTTTGCGAACCGTCTATGGTATTTTGATTCCTGACTTAGTCGCTGGAGAGAAATGAAATTAAGCCGAGGCACTAGGTAGCGCCAGCCTGATAGGTAAATGATGGATAAATCCAAGAAAAGAAAAGTTTCTGAAGAAAACAGAACGTTTAATGCTACATGCTCAGATTCATTTGAGTTCACAGCTGATAAGACACACGATAAAATTATTCTGGAACACAGAAGCAGATGGCGTTTTTGGTTCACTACGAGTGGATAATTTAAGTCTGGATTTTTATTTCCTGCGAGGAGAACTCAGAAAGACATTGAGTAATAATGTGTTTAATACGGCTTTGCGTACCTCTGTTTACGTTTTACAGAAACAAAACTTAAACCCACATGGCTCATTTGCATAAACTATGAGCACTGAAAAAAACAGCTAATTCCTTGTGACAGAGGATGTGCTGCTGATGGTGAGTCTTTTCTGTGCATATATCGTGTTGGAAATGGTTCATGTGAAACTTTTTGGAGATAATATGTCTGTAGCATTTCTTTGATTTCATAAATGCAACTCACTATAGTCTTTTGTACAGAGCATCCAGGTAAAAAAATCATATAATCATATGCAGTGTTATTTTCATTTTAGATGTGAAAGGTTTTTGTGGCTCCGGGTGTTTTCTTTTCTGTGGGAGACGCTCCAAATGGTTCTTCAAGTATTTAAGGTTGCCGACCCCTGATATAGAGATTTGACTGGTTGAATGACAAACCATATAACATTCAGGGCAAAGCAATAACATCTCCATAGCGACAAGCAAGTGACCTCCACCAGAAATGTCACGCAGTGCATCTTTAACATACAACCTGGGCTATTTTCTTTAATACTGCATACCCCTTACTCTTAAAAAAGGGAGTTTTCTGTACAAACCTGTGGAATGGGAAATCTTTGGTCAACATCGGCGACAACAGAAACAGGACAAAACACCGTACAATAAATTATCGATCACAACATAGAGAATTTCAGCCAAAAAATCCGATTTCATTTTTGTTCAAAGAAATGTCGATGACACTTGTAAAATGTTACTTCAAAATGTCCAAAATACATTACATACAACGACTCACAACTGAAGATCGGACCACACAAGGGAATGTCACTGGGCAAAAAGGCAATCCAATAATGTTATTTTAATGATGTTTTTAAATTATGCTTAAAAAAAATGTATTACTAAGAAAAAAATGTGTGTAATGTGAAAATTGTTTCAAGTTTATTCTGGACTAATGATAATTTAAGTTGCGATTCTTTATAGTAATACGATTGAGAATAAGATTGTGCTTGTGTCTGCACCTTTCAGACCCTTTACAGCATTTTGAATTGATCTCAAGTATAAATACTGGTAAATTATGGTGATTTGGCAGGATTTTAAACCAGACGCCCTTCCTATCCATTACAATACTGTGACTGGAATAGGAAACGTGATGAAATGTCCGACATGGAGACGCAGTATGCACCTCCGCAGTGATTTAACCCTGCTTCCTTCTGGTCTGATGGCGATTGTTTAACATCTGTGCCACTGTTATTGACGTTAAACTTTGACTATAACATACTAAACTCAAGCTGCATCTTTAAAACTGCTTTATAGGGGTGTAACGATATCCAAGTCTCATGATACGGTATCGTCACGGTGCAATATTTATTGCAATATCGTGGGAAAGCTCACGATATCCTCCTGAGACCCGGCCCATTCATTCATTTGTGTCCTTTATAGTGGACATTGAGATAACCAGTCGATCTTTTAAGTGTTTTTGAGATAGACTCTTCATGGGGGGAGGAGTTTCCTCTGCCTAAATAGGGCACTTTTTGAGGCAACTGTAGAAGCTTGTCAAAAATGTTGGTCACAAAAAAGTTGTTATTGTACGGTTGTTAATTTCACATGGATTTAACACCAAAATGTCCCAGACGTCCAATACAGTGGACATGTTATAAAATTATAATTAAAAATAAAATAAACAAAATCTAAATGCTAAGGTGTTTGTTTACCTCCAAATAGAGAGAAAATCACAAAAAATATATATTGAAATACACTTTTTTTCTTCGAGTCCCAGGAGGATATGGTGGGGAGGTTCATGATTAGGGATGTAACAATATCAGAATCTCTCTGTACGATATTTTCACGATATACGTCTCACAGTACGATATTTATTGCGATATTTTGTGGAGGCTTACAAACAAAACTGTTAATAGGCAATTTTTTCCTCTTAAAATGCCTTGACAAGACTTAATCCAAAGAACTAAGACTTAAAAGTGCTTAGAACTTTTATTTCTTCTTGTAGTCTGCGCTGAAATGGAGCAAAGGATCATGGTCTATGTAGTTCCCTCTGTCTTTTTAGCTATTGCTGCACCATAACTCTTAATTTAAGCAAAAAGACTTCTAATTCAATATATTGTGATGGTCCACGATATTATTGTGCGAACTTTGACGATACGATCTCACGATATTTTGGTTATTGTTACACCCCTACTGCATTACAAAACTATTTTATACTAAACAAGTGGCAATTGTGATGATTTTTTTGACGTAAATACCAGACTTTACCCATCAGAGACCACTGAGCAGTAACTGTATTGATTGTCATTGAGATTCTGGCTTAATTGTGGTAAATATTTGTACCAGGTAATACAAAATTTAAACAATTCTAAAAATCGTCTAGCTCTAGTGTAAATATTTAGTGTCGTAAATACCAATGTGAATTCTTCTGAGCAATTTTTGACTTGAAAAATTTGAGAATTCGATCTAAAAATTTATATAAAAACAGTTTAATTCTACTTTTCGAGGAGGGATATTATGAAAAGTGCTAAATGGTGAGCCTTTGTGTTGGTGCCCAGTAATAGAATATAATATAAAACATACACACGTCGACGTTTAACACAGATTTTCAGTCATTTTTTCAGTCTCTACTCTTGGTCCATGGTTGGTCCTGAGCTCACCGCGAGGTTTCTGTGTAGATTTGGGTTTTGACTGTGCCTGTTCCGACTCCTCACGGACGAAAAGGAAGTATCGCAACCCGGGACCTTACATTTGTGCAGCAACCTCAAATGCACAGTTTTATAATGCGCTCTGAAAGTCCCCTTGTTGCTATAGACTTTTTGACACACGTGGCAAGTTATCGGAGACCCCGCCCCGTTCGCCTGCGCCCCTCCGCCCCCTTGCCCCGCGCAGTTCATGATCCCGTCCGCGTTCAGCTCCTGGCTTTTCCCGATATTGCCGTCGCAGCTTTCCTCGCTGTCTTCAATCGGAATGTCAAGATCTTCCATCCCTTCCTCGCTCCCGGCTCCATCGGAATCCCACGACGACCGAGCGCTACCGCTGCCCCGGACCGGACCGTAAGAGGAAGTGCTCAGGTCTAAAACCGCGCCGTCTTCCCCGCCGGCGCCCCCTACCGTCTCCTCATCCAAATTGTCTCTCGCCGGGGAGTTGCCGTTGCTGTTGGGAATGCTGGAGAGTTTGCTCATAGGGTACACCAGGCCCATTCGGTTGTGTCCCCTGAAGATGACGGAGGTCTGGGTGGCGGGGTCCCGGGTCAGGGGGTCTCGGGGGTCCAGGGGCTCCGGGGGGAAGTCCAGAGCGGAGTCCCGGTCTCGGCAGAGGGAGAGCGGGGAGAAGCGGCCGCTCGGGGGGCTGTAGGGGTCTTTGGTCAGGAGCTTGTGGTGGAGGTTCAGGTTGGAGCTGTGTCTGCGGAGAGAAGAGGGTTGAGAAAGTGGATTTAGTTTGGTTTTGTTGAAATGTTTAGTAAAAAATCTAATTATGTCCAACTTTTAGACCAACTTCTGTATTATCTGCTTTTAATAATGAATGTGTGAGTGTTTTTTAAAGCTACTTCTGCCCTTTGAATTGCACCGAGGGACAACGAACGACTGATACAAAATCTTAGTCTTATCAAAATATAATAATAACAATAATAATAAGACACTGGTTTTATACTTTTCATGGTAACACAAAGACTAAAATAACACTAAAACAACGACAAGGACAAGACAAAAGAGTAATGAAGAGCGATCATGTGTGGCATGGATAGGCTGTGAGAAAAAGGTGTGTTTTGAGCAGTTTTTTAAAGGTGTTTAGTGCGTCTGAGTTTCTAGATACTCACTTCATTAGGAAAGAATATTATTTTTGTGTTTAAAATGACGTGTGAAAAATCCCTCCCAAACAGAATCAGTGGCAAAGGAGAAATTCAATTTGTGTTAGTTTCAGAGTAGTTTCATTGTAGTTAGCTCCTCCCTTCAAACAGATATAAGGAAGTGTCCACAAGCATTTTGACCAGAACTGAAGAAGCAGCTTGGATAAACTGCCAAACGTATTCAACCAAATAAACATTTGTCCAGTTGACTAATCGAATTTCTCCTTTGCCATGTTTAAAATGACAATATATTGTGTAAAAAAGAGGGTTTTTAAATATTACTTGTTCTGAGTTTCTTTCTTAGTATCAAAATCGAGTTCGAAATGCAGGTACCGTGACACTTAATCAAATCTAGACTTAGGTAAATTTATTTTTACAGGAAACAAGTTCAAATTGTCACTTTCACTTAACATAAAACCATAATGTATTTTCTAATAGATAAATAAAAGCCCCATCGCGTAACATTTTTGATAGTAATTCAGTGAACTGCTATGCAAACTAGATGAAATACCTAAAAAGTTAATTCACAAATGGATCATTTCTATCAGTGACTAGTACTAGAACAAAAATCTTCATTCGAACAATTTTCATTTCAGCCGCCCCCATTAGTTTTTCTGTAATAAGTATTATTGTTCATTAGAAGTGAATCATCAATCATCATCTGAAGCACAGCAATAATAACAGACCAACTTCTGTATAATGTGCTCTTTTAATAATAAATGTGAGTTTTTAAAAGCTACTACTGCCCTGCGGGGACAAATGAAGATATTTAACTTGACTGCTTGATCTAAATCTAATATCAAAACTGAATATTCATTTGACACTGAAAAGAAACTTGCATCTACAGAAGCAAATCTGACCTTTCTGAATGCTATATGTATGTAGAATAAAAACTTGAAGGTGTTTAAAGAAATACTATAAATGACTTGAATTTCTGGTTTGAAAATTACATTCTATTGTGCTTAAAAGAGGGTTTTTAATTGTATTTGCCCTTTGAAAATTGGATATTGAATATTTAGCCTTTAACTTTAGATTTAATGTAACGTTACGAAACTCGATTTCAATACTAAGGGTCAAGTCAAGTTAAAGTAAAATTACAATTTCCATCTTGTGTATAATGTGTTCTTTTGATAATGAATGTGAGTTTTTAAAAGCTACTACTGCCCCGCGGGGACAAATAAAGATTTAACTTGACTGCTTGATCTAAATCTAGTATCAAAACCGGATACTCATTTGACACTGAAAAGAAACTTGCACTGATATAAGCAAATCTGACCTTTGTAGATTGAAACTTCAAGGTATTTAAGGAAATACTCTTAATTCTGTTCTAAAAATTACATTCTATTGTGTTAAAAAAGAGGGGTTTTGTTGTCTTTGTGGTTTAGAGTATTTAGCGTTTTTCTTAGTATCGAAATCAAATTTGAAATGTTAGTTTTGTGATGTTAAATTAAATCTAAACTCAAGTTAAAGTAAAATTACAATTTCCATCTTGTGTATAATGTGTTCTTTTAATAATGAATGTGTGTTTTTAAAAGCTACTACTGCCCCACGGGTACAAATAAAAATATTTAACTTGACTGCTTGATCTAATTCTAGTATCAAAACTGGATACTCATTTGACACTGAAAAGAAACTTGCACTGACAAAAGCAAATCTGACGTTTGTAGATTGAAACTTCAAGGTATTTAAGGAAATCCTATTAATGATTTGAATTTCTGGTTTGAAAATTACATTCTATTGTGTTAAAAGAGAGTTTTTAATTGTCTTTGCGCTTTCAAAATTGGTATTGAGTATTTAGCCTTTTCCTTAGTATCAAAATCGAGTTTGAAATTTTAGTTTGTGACATTGAATTAAATCTAAACTCAAGTTAAAGTAAAATTACAATTTCCATCTTGTGTATAATGTGTTCTTTTAATAATGAATGTGAGTTTTTAAAAGCTACTAGTTCCCCGCGGGGACAATTTAACTTGACAGCTTGATCGAAATCTAGTATCAAAACTGGATACTCATTTGAATAAGTATTGACGCTGAGT
The DNA here is from genome assembly GCF_026225935.1 of Boleophthalmus pectinirostris. Taxonomy (NCBI): domain Eukaryota; kingdom Metazoa; phylum Chordata; class Actinopteri; order Gobiiformes; family Gobiidae; genus Boleophthalmus; species Boleophthalmus pectinirostris. The sequence continues at coordinate 34,801,390 of NW_026571140.1, forward strand.
AGAAACTTACATCGACGTAAGCAAATCTGACCTTTGTAGATTGAGACTTCAAGGTATTTAAGGAAAAACTATTAATTCTGTTTTGAAAATTACATTCTATTGTGTTAAAAAAGAGGGTTTTTATTGTCTTTGCGCTTTCAAAATTGAGTATTTTCCTTAAATTTTCCTTAGTATCAAAATCGAGTTTGTAATTTTAGTTTTGTGACGCTAAATTCAATTTAAACTCAAGTTAAAGTAAAATTACAATTTCCAACTCCAGTATAAAGTGTGTTTTTAAAAGCTACTAATGCCCCGTGGGGACAAATAAAGATTTAACTTGACTTCTTGATCTAACTCTAGTACCAAAACTGGATACTCATTTGACACTGAAAAGAAACTTGCATCGATAGAAGCAAATCTGACATTTCTGAATAGTTTATATTTGCAGAATGAGACTTCAAGGTGTTTGAGGAAATACTATTCATATTTGTATTCATTCTGTTTTGAAAATTACATACTTTTGTGTTAAAAAAGAAGGTTTTTAAATGTCTTTACGCTTTCAAAATTGGGTATTTGAGTATTTCGCCTTTTCGAGTTTGAAACTGAAATGAAATCTAAACTCAAGTTAAAGTAAAATTACAATTTACATGAAACAAAAAAGAGGAGATTAAGTTCAAATTGTCGCTTTCAATTAACACGAAACCTTGTCTGACAAATAAAAGCTCTCATTTTTCTTTCTCAGTCAGTGAAATGTTACGCAAACCCACTTGTTCCTGTAGACGATTTAAGTCACAAAGCCAAAACTCAAATCCACACGACCTGAAACCGTCTAGAAATGATAAAAATACAAATCCATATATAGTCTTGATTTGCGAGTGTGAAACTTTGTGGTGTAAAATTTGCTATTCAATATTGACAGCTGATGAATAAATAAACAGCCATCTTCTTGTTTACAGACTCATTTTGCCTTATAAGACTGCGAGGACACTAAACAGACTCTGATTTCTCTCACTACACAAGAATGTACAAATCGATATGTGACCGCGCTGACCCCGTTTAATAACAGCTGCTGGAGTTTTTCAAAAATTTATGCAGTTTCCAGCACAAAACACCACATCTCGACGCGCAAGTGAAATGTCTCTGCACTATCCGTAACGGGGAACTAAATACGTGCGCGTCAATATATTATAATACTGTAGAGAAGTCTATATTTGGAGATTCAGTAAGAAAAGTGCACGTCGTGATAAATATGCAGCACTTCCCACGGCTGTAGCTGGGGCTGGAGTCTGAAAAAAAAAATCCACCAAAAGGCCAAGTCCTGCAGCTGTCATTGAAAATCAGGTCCGCACTGTCAAGTACAGATTTCGTTTTTCGGCTGAAAGTAAATATGTTGAAGTGGTTGGAAATTCTAGCGTATTTTTAATCAAAACGAAACGTGATATTGTGCTGGAAATACTAGTTCTTCGTCTCACACTTGCACACACACGGTAAATAGTCTAAAAATACCACAACTTTAAGGATTTAGGAGTTAATATTAGCGCAAATAAATAAAAACTTGACAAATATTTCACTCTGAATCAATAAATTCCATATATTTGTGACCGAAATTGGAAGATAAATGAGAATATTCATCGTTTTCATGAAAAAGTAGGACGGTTGCCATAGAAATTAGAAACAAAAATGGCAGTAAAATTTGACTTTTCGTTGTTTTCATGAAAAAGCCGGTCTGTTGTCATAGAAATTTGAAACAAAAATGCCAAAAAACAAAACTTAAAATTTGAAATGGCGAAAAACTCCTCAAAAATTTCGATATTTATGCATTTAGACGGTGCTCAAATTTTCAGAAAAACAAATTTTTATGTGCTACTATTGTTAATTGTCGACTATTATTGCTTTTTAAACATTAAAAACATACATTGAAATAATATAAAATAACCACTTTAAATATTTAGTGTTAATATTAGCGCAAATAAATAAAAACTTGACAAACATTTCACTCTGAATGAATAAAAAATCCATATATTTATGACTGAAACTGGAAGATAAATGAGAGTATTCATCATTTTCATGAAAAAGCAGGTCTGTTGCCATAGAAATTTGGAATGGCGAAAAACTCCTCAAAATTTTATATATTTATGCATTTCGACGGTGCTCAAAATTTCAGAAAGACAGGTAAAAAAAATCCATATATTTATGACTGAAACTGCAAGATAAATGAGACTATTTATCATTTTTATGAAAAAGTAGGACTGTTGTCATAGAAATTAGAAACAAAAATGGCACAAAACAAAAAAAAAACTAAAATTTGGAATTAAAATTTTCAATATTTATGCATTTCGATGGTGTTCAAAATTTCAGAAAGTGAGGTTTTTATGTGCTTCTCTTGTCAATTATCAACTACTATTGCTTTTTGAACATTGAAAACATACATCAAAATAATATAAAATAACCACTAACAACAAATAAATAAAAACCTGTTATAAATTTCACTCTGAATCAATAAATATCCATATATTTATGACTGAAACTGTAAGATAAATGAGAATATTCATTGTTTTCATGAAAAAGTAGGTCTGTTGCCATAGAAATTAGAAACAAAAATATCACAAAAACAAAAAAAACTAAAATTTTGAATCAAAATTTTATATATTTATGCATTTTGATGGTGCTCAATTTTTCAGAAAGACTGTAAAATGGAAAATAAATGAGAAAATTCATCGTTTTCATGAAAAAGTAGGACTGTTGCCATAGAAATTAAGAACAAAAATGGAAAAATAAACTGACTAAAATTTGGAATGGAGAAAAACTCCTCAAAATTTTTGATATTTGCATTTAGATGGTGCTCAAAATTTCAGAAAAACTTTTTAAAAATCCATATATTTATGACTGAAATTGGAAGATAAATGAGAATATTCATCGTTTTCATGAAAAAATAGGTCTCTTGCCATAGAAATTAGAAACAAAAATGGCAAAAAACAAACAAAAACTAAAATTTGAAATCAAAATTTTATATATTTATGCATTTCGACGGTGCTCAACAGGTTTTAATGTGCTTCTATTGTCAATTGTCCACTACTATTGCCATTTAAACATTAAAAACATGCATCAAAATAATATAAAATAAAAAAACTGTCGATTATAACGTTATTTTTCAAGCTGAAATCTCAATACTGAATGAAAAACCCCACCCAGCTGCACCCATTAACTTCACCTGCCACTGTAATAACACTGTGTACCTCCCCCCTCCTCCTCTTTCTCCTCGTCTTCCTCCTTCTCTGTCTGTATTTATAAACTCCCCTCTGTTTTCTCTGGAGCGTCTTTGGCCCTGATCCAGACTTGAGCCGAACAAGAGTCAAACACACAAACACAATGAATAAACCATTAGCATCCATAGCCTTTGTATTGGCTCCACCGCTGCTCGTACAGTTAGACGCCGTTTGGTTTGCAGTCGCGTTTTTACTCTTGTGGTGTACCAGTGTATACAAGCACCAATTTCAGCTCCACCGCTCGCTGCACCAGACCACAAGTGAAATCTGAGGCCTCTTAAAATCCAGTAATGTGGGTATTTGTAAAAATCTGTGTGGTTAATGAATTATAATGTTTGTGGGTTCGTCGCGGAAAAAAAAACTGTGCCGTGTTTCAGTTCAAGCAACGTCCAGATAATTTCCCTTGTGGATCATCAAAGTTTGTCTTTGTCTAATATACCGACTTACTTATTCTTAAAAGTCAGATTTTACTTCATATACTGGCTATTTTATTTGATTATTTTGCTATGTGCACTACTTTGTAAACAGCTTTTATTTGCAAAACGTGGTCATTTCAGTTTCCTCTTATATGCAAAATTTCGAGCTTTTTCAGCGTTTCAAAGATGTAATATTTTGCTTTTAATTGTTAATCACTATGGCGACTGACCAAATTTTTCATCAGTCTGAAACGTGTGAAAAATCTCTCAGTCGTCCAGGTAGAATCCATCGAAAAAGGAGAAACTCAATTTGTCGACTGGATAAAAGTTTATTTGGTCGAGTACGTTTCGCAGCTCGTCCAAGATGCTTCTTCAGTTCTAAAGTCCAGGTTGGTTCTTGGTTCTACACAACCAAATAAACTTTCGTTCAGTCGACAAACTGAATTTCTCCTTCGCCATCATTCTGAAACCCATGGATGTTGTTTGGATTGACTAAAAATAGAAGGTATATTTCAAGTTTAGAACCACAGGGAAGCATCTGCCTTAGACTCTCATACAGTTGTTTTTCTGTCATGTTTTCAAATAAAATAGAAAACACACACTAAAGTCGTAGTGGAGGTGAAAATGCAAAGAGCAGCACTTTTAAATCTCTGTCATGGTTTAACATCAGCGTGAGAGAAAGAGGGCGGGGCTAACTGTTATTTCTGAAACATGTTTTTTTTTTTGCGCACTCATGGTTCAAATCAGGTGTTGCTGTTTCAGGTGACAAAACAACCTTCTATGGACCAATATTATTAATTAATATTGTTCAAATGCAGATTTCTCTTGTAATAAATGTGGTTCTTATGTAGTAATGTCTAGTCTAACAGAAATGATCAAATTCAACACTTGATGACAAAATCAGAGAGCTGCATCTTAGGATCCTGTATTGTATTGTTCTGTTTTGAATGTTTTTTCTTTCTTTTCTGTTAATGCTGTTTTTGTTAATGTATTTAGGACCTCCTCGCAAACATGATGCTATATCTCAATGGGCTTCCCTTATGAATAAATAAATAAATAAAACATTTGTGAATTTACGTTTTAGATATTTCAAAGCAAAGCACAACGTAATCAGCGCTAAAAACTGTCTCTTGTTCCCATTTGCGAGTTTAACATCATCAAATTCTAGATCTGAAAACCATCAATTGGCCCTTTAAGTCGTATCTATACAATATAAACAATATTTTTTAACAATATTTAATGAAATTTGCTCTTCTCCTTTCTAAACAAATGACAGAAATGCAAAATCAACATTTAAATTTGGTTGTTAAAGGTGCAGATGTAACTTTTCTGGTAAGAGTCCAGCAGCTGGTTGTGTCTTTGGAGATTGCTTTTCCTGGAATGTACCGCAGTATGGCATTAAACTTGCTTATTATGTAAATACAACAAACATTCTAGGCACATCTCCATGACCAGACGAGTTACATAGTGCACCTTTAAATTTTGATTAATTGTGATTTTTACCATTTTTTTGTTTTGCAGTGTACCATAATAAAAAAATTTAACATAGAAATCATTTGACCTTAAATTCTTGTCTGTGTCTCACCTGTCTCTGCTTCGTCGCGATGGGAAAGCTGCGTTGCACCCGTCCACCGTGCACAGATGCATCTCCTTTAGGTGCACGCTCTGATAATGCATTTTAACACTGTACGGGTTTTTAAAAGTCTTGCTGCAGATCTCACAGTGGTGCGGCATCTCCGAATCCTCGTCCAGATTCGAATCTCCAAAATCTTCAAGCTCTTCCTTTTCCTGGTCTAAATTCTGCGGAGAGCTCCCGTTGGTCAGTTCTCCGTTGCTCCACCTGTGCTCTGAAATCTTGTGCGTGGTAATTTCGTCTTTCTCATCCTCGGCGTTCATTGCGTTTTTTTCCGATTTCTCGAAAGGCGACGTCGCGCAAGTTATGACTCCAGTTTCAACTTGCCTGCCGTCTTGTTTGTCGAAATTATCCCCCAGATTTTGCTTGTCGTTGTTTTCGAATTCATTTTTCCTCGCCAGTACGTGATTGTCAAACTCCTCCTTGCCGTGCAGCATCTCGTCTTCGGAGCTGCTACCTTTGTCCATGAGTTCGTTGTTTAGTTCCATCGTCTCTTTCTCGATTTTGATCGGCATACTCGATTTGCGCGACTTCTTCTTTGGTATGGGGTCTAAAATACACGGCTCCTGCATCGTCGTCGGTTTGACTGTCACCGATGACGACAAAAGCGGCAAAGACGGCAAAGTCCCCGGCGTATTCGCGAGCTCGGCCGGCGTGACTAAACTACGGTAAAACGGTAAAACTGGCTGCACTGTTTTCAAATTCGGAAACAGAATCCCGCTTTGCCCGATACTCGAAAACGACGAATTGAGTTTGGAACCGTTCTCGACTTGGCTGATCATGTAACTTGGCATGGACTTGTGATTGTCTGAAATCGGACTTCCGTAATCGTTGCGTTTTTCTTGCGAGTTCTCATCCGCGGACAGGCTACCGCGCAAATCCTTATCTCTGTTGTTGCGGTTCATCGGCATGTGCAAGCGGGGGTTGGGGTTGGCGCTGTGCCTGTTGCGGCTTCGGAGCGAGCTAAAGACCATGTTGCAGCCCTCGATGGTGCACTTGTGTTTGATTTTGAGATGCACGGCGTTATAGTGGATTTTCAAAGTCCCCTTGTCGTAGAATGTCTTTTCGCAGGCGTTGCAAAACACACGCCCTTTCTTCATCGAGCTGACTCCCCCCGCTCCTATCCCCCCGTTGCTTGTCAAAACAGCACCTCCGCCGCTCGGCCCGTTTCTATCGAGGGAGCGCATCTTTCCCTCAGGCGACATCTGCGCTACCTCTGAGCTCATTGAAGGCGTGCAGGGAGTCGAGGGCCCGTCTGAGTAGTTATCGCTGGTCGAGAAATCCTCAGGTTCGATTTTCGTGGTGGCGTTTCCTTGGAGACCGTCTAACTGTTTGTCAGAGTCCAAATCGGAACCGAACGGAGCCGAGCCGGCCCCCAAGAGACCGCCGTCATTTGTATGCGAAAGAGTTAGTTGGTTCGCGAGGCTGTCCCGACTCGGCTCGTCCCGCCTTTGGTTTTCCATGGTGGCGCGCTGCTGGTGTTGTTGGAGCATGCTGTTTTGCGAGCCTAGAAACGGGGTGGGGACTGAACCGAGGAGCTGGAAAGGAAGCATAAACGCCATGCTGTTGATGAAGTTCTCGAAATGGTGCATGCTGTTGCCGCTGAGCTTCTCGACGTTGGTGGTGGTGAGGTTGGCGGTGGTCCTCGGCGTGTTGCGTTCGATGAAAGTGCGGATGTCGGAGTTGGTGCGAGTGCTTGGGACTAAAACAGCCTGGCCCTCCTTGTCCTGCAGAGCCATGAGTTCAACGATGGATTTAGTTTCTCCAAAGCGAAGGAACTGTTGCAAAGTCGCGATCTCCTCTTCGAACGTCATGATCGCCCAACGGTCCAGAACCTTCCCAGCAACATCCTGAAACAAAAGAAAAAGACTATGTATTAATTATATCAGAGCGTTGTTTATATTGTTGTACTGATAGGAAAATCGACACAGAAGAATCCTAATAGTACTTAGAAGGGATGTAACAATTTCCAAATCTCTCGGTACAATATTATCACGATATTTATTGCTGAGAGGCTGATATAATTGTAGATAGGACACTTTTTTGCTTTTAAAATACCTTGACAAGATTTTGGTGTGAATTATTTCCATCATAATCCCAAGAATTCAAGTAAAAAACATATTTCTTCATGTTGTCTGTGCTGAAATGAATCATGGGATATGTAGTTTTCTATGTTTATAAGCTGTTGCTACTGTAAAACAATGCATTTAAGCAAAGAAATTTGTAATTTGATATATTGTGACATCCCACGATATTATTGTGAGACAATACGATATCACGATATTTCGGTTATTGTTACATCTCTAGTACTTAGTAAAGTATCTTAAGTGTTAAAATGATGATAGAAGGATAAAGGCATTTGTAGACATTATCTATAAATTATATTCTTCGTGTGCTTGCCTCTCTACAGATCTGACCTATGACCTTGTTGTCTCTGGAAAATAGATAAATTGAATGCCGTGCTGTGGCAAAAACATCTCCATGGTAACAAGGCCGTGATGGAGAATTCACAAGAGAAGCGACATAGTGCACCTTTAAAACAATTTACATGTAAAATTACTAGGAATGTAATAATAATGGAGATACTGTGAAATTGTATCGTCGAAAGTCTCACTACTCAATAATATCGTGGACCATCACAATATCGAATCACAAGTCTCTTTGCTTAAATTAAGAGTTATGGTGCAGCAATAACTTAACAGAGGAGGGAACTACATAGACCATGATCCTTTGCTCCGTTTCAGCCAGACTAAATGAAGAAATAATTGCTCTAAACTGTTTTAGAATAAGTCTTGTCAAGGGATTTTAAGAAAAAAAAGTAGAAATTTCTTAGCAAAAATATCGCAATAAATATCGTACAGTGAGATACATATCGTGAAAATATCGTACAGAGAGATTTGGATATCGTTACATCCCTAAAAATTACTTATATGTCTGATGATGTGTATGGTTAACAAAATTATATTAAAATGTACTTATACTTTTGAAACTAACTAATTGTTTTATTTCATTCTGTCTGAAATTATTAATTCATAAATTTGTGGTTTTGTTGTTTATTTGCATTATGATATTTTCCAAAAAATACAATGCAGTTACAATTGGTCGATCACTGTCATGTGACTCCTATCTCTGGTTCTAAGGACTTTTTTTAAAAATTTTTTTTCATCAAGTTTATATCCAATCCAACTTTATTTGTATAGCACATTTTATAAACAAGACAGTTTCCAAAGTGCTTCACAAACAAGAGGAACTAATAGAATCTATAGATAAACAAATAATAATAAAATAAAAAAAAATAAAAATTAAATCTATAAATAAAGGCAGTACTAAAAAATAAAATACATAAATAAACAATAAATAAATAAATAAAAACAAGAGGAACTAATAGAATCTATAGATAAACAAATAATAATAAAATCAACAACAAAAAAATAAAAAAATCTATAAATAAAGGCAGTACTAAAAAATAAAATATATAAATAAACAATAAATAAATAAATAAAAACAAGAGGAACTAATATAATCTAGGGATAAACAAATAATAATAAAATCAATGAACAAAAATAATAAAATCAATAAATAAAGACAGTACTTAAAAAATAAAATAGATAAAAAATAAAATAAAATAAATAAATAAATAAATAAACGACACAGATGACCGTGCAACTTATAGGTATAGTTAAAGCTAATTAAATTAATACATTTGGGTTCATAATGTAGCCTTAAACCAAAAACTGTGTGCAATTTCACAGCCACAGTCTTTGAAAATATCTCGTTGATTAAAATAACTCGTCTTAAATAAGTTTGTTTAGAGAAAGAGTGCGCGGCGCCAGGGGACAGAGCAAGGTTAGCCAGAGGGAGCGTTCATATCATTAGTATTGTGCGTGTCTCCCGCGCTCATACATATTCAGGAGACGCTTTACGTGACATAACCCATGAAGAAGAGTGGCAGCGCGGCTAAATAAAGGAATTACAGTTGGAGCTAATTGCAGCGGGCAGCCGAGCGTTTCATCTCCCAGGTCGTTCTTCTTCATTTGAATCACTGGAGTTAGCACGTTAGCGGGTTAGCGAGATAGCCGCCGTCGTGTTTTTAGCTAGCGCTGACATACGCCCCGGCGCGCCCACTTAGCATTGTACGAGTATCACATCACAAACTATGTACACGCACAAGAAATATATTATAGTGTATAGAATTACAGACTTGATTTTGATATTGTTTCTTTAGAGAATTCATGAATACGGTGACCAGATTTATCCAAAACCACTGATTTGTCCCAGTTTTATACAAGAAATGTCGCTAGTGTCACTATTTTTAACCAATTTGATCCTTTTCAACAGTAAAGTGAGGCATACATTGTTATTTGTTTAGCTACTACTACTACCACTACTACTAATACTACTACTATGACTACTATTACTATTACTACTACTACTACTACTACTAACTAATACTACTACGAATACTACTAATACTACCACTACCACTACTATTACTATTACTACTATGAATACTACTAATACTTCGACTATTATTACTATTACTACTACTACTACTACCACCACTACTATTACTATTACTACTACTACTACTACTACTATGACTACTACTACTAATACTACTACTACAACTACTATTACTACTACTACTACTACGACTACTACTAATACTACTGCTACGACTCCTATTACTATTACTACTACTACGACTACTATTACTATTACTAATTACTACTACGACTACTATTACTATTACTACTACTACTACTACTATTACTATTACTACTACTTGGACTACTATTACTACTACTACCACTACTATTACTATTACTAATACTACTACGACTACTACTAATACTACTATGACTACTACTATTACTACTACTACTACTACTAGGACTACTATTACTACTACTACTACCATTACTATTACTAATACTACTACGAATACTACTAATACTACTACTATGACTACTACTATTACTACTACTACTACTAGGACTACTATTACTACTACTACTACCATTACTATTACTAATACTACTACGAATACTACTAATACTACTACTATGACTACTATTACTACTACTACTACTACTACTAGGACTACTATTACTAAAAAAATGTCTATACTCAGAGGTGGTGCTACCATTAGGCAAAAGTAGGCGACTGCCCAGGGCCCCCAAACCTGGAGGGGCCCCCAAACAATTGCCCTCAGTGCCACTAATGGCCGAGACCTCAGAGCAATTTGACATTAAACAATAATCATAAGAAAAATAATCATATGTAATGGGTGTAAACAAAAATGTAATTGTACTAACAAAAAAAAAACAACTTTCAGCTCTGGTTCAGCTTTAGTAGGCGACCAAACTAATAAAAGTTTCCAATCCACTTCAAATTCCACAATCCAATTCTAGTTCAAATAAATAAAGATGTGCATGTCTCAGTAACAAAGGGGAAAAACAGACAATAAATATATTAAAAACCAAAACAAAACGGTGCATTATAATGAAGGCCCCACACTTAAGTTCGCCTAGGGCCCCCAAATTTTTAACAGCACCACTGACTGTACTGACTCACATGTTAGTCATGAATGGGCTGAGGGCAGAACAATTTTCCTTAATTACACACTCGTTTCACAATTTTATTATTACCAACCACCACAAACCCAAAGGATGTCCCAGGGTTTTTTTTATTTTATTTTGGAAATCTAGTCACCCTATTCATGAATGAAAATTGCCAGTGGACATAGCACCATTGCGATGTATTTAAAGGTGCACCATGTAACTTTTCTGAAAACGGGGCCATCACCTGCTCGTTTTTTTTGGAAATGTTGCAGTAATTCTTTGCCTTTGGAATGTTCCACAGGCATTAAATTTAATATTACTGTCTTCAGATGTTTTTATCCCTGTTGTCAGATGAAGAAAAAAGGTAGAGCGCTTCACCAGGTCATAAAAAGAGTCAAAAATAGCAGTACAAGTACTCTACGAGTGGTCACTTTGCCCTGACGAAGACCATCCTGCTGGTCGAAAAGCGTTGGCGTCCCTTCATGTAATAAAGGACTTTTAATATATTCAGTCAGAGTGCCTCGGGTTTGTACCTTACCCATTTTTACATTTTCCAGTAAGGGTAATTTTCTGTTCAAATTACGCCTGTTGTATTTTAATTTCAAATTTTAGTCACAATTTGGTCTTTCTCAAATTATTTAAACTAAGGCACATGCCCATGTACTTTAAATACAGCAGAGTAATAATTTTTAGGGATGTAACATTAACCAAAATATCGAATTACAAGTCTCTTTGGTGCAGTAAAAAGACAAAGGGAACTACATAGACCATGATCCTTTGCTCCATTTCAGTGCAGACTACAAGAAGAAATAACAATTCTAAGCACTTTTAAGTCTTTGGATTAAGTCTTGTCAATGCATTTTAAGAGATAAAAGTTTTGTTCACAATGTCCACAAAATATCGCAATAAATATCGTACCGTGAGATGTATATCGTGAAAATATCGTACAGAGAGATTTGGATATTGTTACATGCTTAACTGTGAGCTTTCCCACGATATCGCAATAAATATCGTATCGTGAGACTTGGATATCGTTACACCCCTAATCATTTTCTGAAGCTACTGACTTACATTTGGATAAATTATGGACTTTTGTGTATAATAAAGTGTTCCTTTGACGAGCTCTGACGTCCTTTTACTCTATTCCAGCATCCATTTTAAACCAAGGACAATGATTTTTGAAGATCATAAAAATAAAAGTGTCAATACTGATTCAAGATTTACCCAAATAAAAATATTGGAAACGCGAGAGAGAATTTTCTAACGAGATAACAACAAGAACATATGGAATTCTGCTTGAGTAATCACATTCATATATACAGTATCACACACGGAGCCTCGTATAGATCCGTGCGTTCTCATTGGAGTTTGTGATCAGGCTGCTCCTCTCCTCCTCTCCCCGCTCTAATCACATGTGAGCTGGGCCTCTTTGAAAAGCGTAACCACGTTTAATATTTGATCACACGGCATCCACCCAGCGCCTGTCGAGGATTCTGACTCCGGCTGGCCATTAGACAAGCTAACATGAATTAAACGCACCCCAGCAGAATACATGATGGCGAGTTGATGCAGAGGAGAGAGGGAGGGGGGCGCAGTGGACGCTTACACATACATACGGGCTCAAGGACAGCTGCCGGTTGGCTTCATCATTAAAGGAAATCTCCGGTAAAAACACGATATTTACAAATGTGTTGGAGATGTCCCCGGTTCGTACTGGGAATGGAACGAAAAAGCAAAGTGGCTCCAAACTCCCTTTTCCTCAAAAATTCCTTCAGTGCCTCCTCCCCCTGACTCAAGCGTCTCTCAACAGCAGTGTCCTGTCCTGAACTACAAATCCAGCCATAAATATTTTCGATTTGATTGCTGATTTTGGATCGTTTGAGTTTATATTTATTGAAACTTGTGAGTTCTCGTGTCGACCAGGTGAGCCACTAAACAGGATTTTTGCAATAATTTCAGTTTGTTACGGTGTTGTGAGTCATGCCAGACTGCGACAAATATAAATCTGGTACGAGACGGGTTAGGACTGATCAAGTCTCTGCGCTAAAACAGGCTCAAACAGGTAAGGATAAATAAACATTATTGCTTTTTGACTCTATACAGAAACATTTACTCATTAAAGGTGCATTACGCAACATCCAGCTTACATCTTTTTTGACTTGTTTTGTGAGTGTTTTAGGTTACACTGACACTGAAATTAATCACTGTATCACGGTATCAGAAACGATTTGCTTCCAGACATGTCGTTTCTGTGTCCGCAAGTCTTCCCTATCCACACAGCTTTGAGCATATTTGTTTACATTTTACAGAAACAAAACTTAAAACCACATGGCTAATTTGCTTAAACTAAGCACTCAAAAAATTAGCTCGCTCCTTGTGCGCTGATGAGGTTCAGCTTCTGTCGGACTAAAGGACACAACTCAGTGGAATATATGTGTTCTTTCTGTGACAGAGGGGTGTTCTGGTAACCGTGTCTGAAGTTGCAGCAGCTGATTTCAAACCGAGGAAGATGGCAAGCGTGAAAACAGTCTTTTCGTGGACCGTGTGCTAGTAAGTAGTTCTAGCTACGCTGTTTCCCGTTTGTTTATGGTTTGTTTAAACTGTTTTCCGCAATAGCATCACATGACCGATGTCACGAACCCAGCGAATCAGGAAGGCGCAAGTCACAGTGACGTGGTCCAATAAGGACGGCAACCAGAGCTCCTACATCAGTGTATCAGCGTTTTCAGGTGTCCACACAGTGCAGGATCAGATCTGTACTCACATGAATTTGTAGGAGCTGGCAGCACCAGATCCTTCAGTTTCTTGAGCTATTTTCCATCAGATTAGTGTGGACAATTACTGCATCCACAATGAAAACAACTCGAATATGTTCTAGTGTGGATGGGGCCTGAATTTCTTTCTTGTGCCCGTGGATTCCTGCTGTGGGAGCCCTGGTCCCTGATCAGTGGGGCCCTTCTACACCTGCCAATCCTGCCTCACCTCCAGCCCTTGTGGCCAGTCTGCCATTTTGTGTGTGTCTCTTTCGTGTCAGCACTTTGTTTGGACTAGTATTTGTCTGACTTTGTGTATGGTGATACACTCGGTTAGTTTAGTTTAGCTCTGTTTTGTGCTTTTTTTGTTTTGTCACTTGATTCTGTTTGTGGGTTTATGTGGTTTTACTTTGGGACACTTGTGATTTGTTTTTGTGCATGTCCCTTAGTTTAATCACTCATTTTTGTATGAGCCTACATGACCCGTTTTTTATACGTTAATCCTTTTATTTTGTTTCTTAGTTTAGGTTATTCTGTGTACATATTTTTTGTTAATTTACCCTTTTACATTCCAGTTAATTAAAAAATACTTAATTTATACCATTCTCCCCGACCCGAGTGAGCTGCTTCGTAACACTAACATCTTTCATTCACTTTAATTATATGCATTTTTATTGCTTAGAAAAGTCTTCATATGACCAGGGTCGCCTCTACACAGACCTGACTTGTCCTGGGGATGTCTCCTTTTCTCCTTGGAGTTAAATAAAGTGTAATACTATCCAGTGGAACATAGCAATCTCCATGGAAACGAGCTGATTTCAGACCCTCCACTAGAAAAGTTACACAATACACTTTTAATATTGTCTTGTCTCATGGACCAAAATCATAAAACTCTCAGACAAACCTTCCAGAAACTTCTATGTCAGTGTCTTTAAAAATCTAGATTAAAATGTTAGAAGTTGACACATTTGTTCATAACACACATGCAGTTTTTTTTTTATTTTTTTTATTCTTGGCTGTCATGTCTGTTGTGAACTGTACTTTTTAAGCGCAAAATAAATGAAAAATAATGAGCCTCACCTGCAGCACGTATCCTCGTATGTAGTCCTGCAGAGTCCAGTCGAGAGCGTTGAGGATCTGGATGACCTCTTCCTGCTTGAGGACGGAGAAGAGACGGTCCAGGAGGATTTTGAGGCGGATGGGGATGGCCTGGGTCCCGTAGAGCATCAGGCTGCAGATATCAAACACCACGTTGGAGTGGACGATCTCCACTTGGCTGCTCTGGTACATGTGGTGCACCTTCAGCTTGCTCAGGGCTACAGCAAAACCACACAAACACATGCACAGAGAGAGGCGGTTATACTAAAGGACTGAGGCAGATACGTCCCTCAGGCTGGGACAGGAGACAGGAGGCAGGACGGAGCAAGAGGGACACAATGAAAAGATGTACAGTTTTAAAAATGCATGAGGTGACCAGAGGGTAGAGCTGAGTATTCAAAGTATCTACAAAACAAGACAACAAACTTTATCTGTGAGCAAATACTGAACAAAACTGTTTTTCTATCTCTCGGTTTACTCTTAAACTTCTCTCTTAAATGTGCAGATGTAAATATATTCTTTCTCCTTAGTTCTCTTAGCATATGGAATAAAAATAATGCCATAAATATCATGTACTTGTAAAAAAAAAAGAGTCTCACATGTGAAATAAAGTTTTGCAGCTGTACAAACCACTCTGTGCAAAAGAAAAATGTGGTTGTGCTAATACATTTTGTACCTGTATCAATATTTTATATGTGTAGAGTAGTTTTGCATATCTTTATTATTTTGTGCGTGCGCAAATACTGTATTTTCCGCACTATTAGGCGCTCTAGATTATAAGGCGCACTGTCATTAAATGGTCTGTTTTCAAACTTTTTTCACAAATAAACCGCACCGGACTTTAAACGAAACACAACAGTTGGATGGGTCAGTGGGACTTTGTTTGTGGCGTTCACGGTGACTCTGGGCTTTGTTCAGTTGTGGCGTGTAGGGAGGGTGCTGTCTGGGACCAACGGATTGTCGGCGTGTTCGCAGTGACTCAGTTGTTCAGTCGTGTCTAGAAGTGGCACATTGCACTCGCTTTTTCGGTTCGTTCCTCGTCGGCGTGGAGTGATGAGTGTGTCTGTGGGTGTCGCTGTCTGCTCCGTGTGTGTTTGCGTGCGCTGCGGGTGGTGCGGCTTTGTAGTTTACTGAAGTCGTGCTGGGACACCCGAGTGGATTTGTGTATAGGGCGCTCTGGATTGTGCAGTCGTTTTTTGACGGGGTTGGAGGTTTTTGAGTGCACCCTATAGTACGGAAAATACGGTAATGTTTGTATCTGATTTCAAGCTACATTTATATGATGACGGTCTGAACAGAAGATGCAAAAGCGGCGTCGCGTCTTCACTTTTTTTTTCTGTGTTTAGACGAGCGTTTTCAGGAGGAAGTCTGTGTACATACGGTGACGCAAAAATGTGTGGAATTTGATTGGGTATGCATGCCAGGTTTCTGTGTACTGTATGTATGTGACGTAAACGTGTACGAGACGTGAGCAGATCTGACCAGAGTTTTGCGTCTTGGGCAGTGTAGACGGAAACGCTACGGCAAAGCGTATTCAACTTTTCTAATCTGGAGGGTGGTTTCAGATTTTTGCGTTTTTAAGCCCCAAAACGCCGTTACCGTCTAAACGAAAGGCACTTCCGATAAAATATTTTGTCATTTTTACCCGCAAGCGTTCTCGTGTAAACAGTCCCTCGATGTGTGTAAAACAGTTTTGGAGCCGTAGAAGTATTTTGTGTGTGGAAGAGTTACTAGCGTTCAGTTACAACACTGCATCCACAAGCTCGCAAATGTCATAACACAAACACAAAATGAGTGGTTTATGCAAACAGATTATTTTTGGCACGGTTTTCACGTCCATTTTTTTCTCATCAAGAAACAGCCAATCAGCACTGCTACGTAAACTGTGGCCATAGATGAGTGACAGTGAGACAAGTACAACACATTTTAAGGTGTTATTTTTATTCCATATTGGCTCGTTATTCTGATTTGGTTGGATCCCAGTTTAGTCTTGGTGTAGACTAGGGTGCATTTATACGTTTTGGTCCTAGTTTTCTCCTAGTTTGAGTCAAAATGTACGCTGTTGTTGCCCTGGTGTGTTCCTGGTCTAGTCCATATTTAGGTCCAGCTTAGTTTAGTTCCAGCTTTGATGTGGTCGTTGTGTAAGTGAGATCGCACACTTAATGAAAATAGTAAAGCATTTGATTTGTTGATCTGTAAAGCGCTTTTCATAGCACTTTTCATTGCATTATTTGTTCACTCCATGTTCGACTGCGTGGAGCTACAATAATAGCCACGGTCGCCCTGGGGCAGATTGTCTAAAACAGCATTTCCCAAACTTTTTTTTTCTGGGGACTCATAGTTTAAAAAGTCACAAACCAAGTCAATAGACATTCTTCGAAAATCATAAATTAAAGGTGGATTTGACCATTACTGAACATTAATGAGGATATTTTATTGTTGACTGAGTGATCGTGTTTCTCTGAACAATTAGTTTTACTCAAGTTTTAAACAATGAAAAACAGTCATTAAAACAGCAATAAAAGGATCCGTAAGTCGCCTATTTGGACATTAAACGCAGCCCATTTCTTTTTCTTTTCAACATTCAATTGAACCAGCAATATTCAGTGTTGGGAAGGTTACTTTTAAAATGTATTCCCCTACAGATTACAGATTACAGACCCCAGAATGTAGTTTGTAACGTAATCCATTAAATTACTTAAAGTGAGTAACGTAATCTGAATACTTTGGATTACTTGATTTGCTGTAGAGAAGCAAAGATGAGGAAATCTTCACATAAGATGTTTTGTCTGCTAAAAGAAAATAAAAAGCCCAGACTTTACTCAACCAAATTAAAAATATTATTGATAGAAGAGGAGGAGACACGGTCCGCGCAGCATGATTTAGTCCTGTTAAATCCTGTTTGAGACATAGTTTAGACCTGGTTTTAGTCTTGGTTTAGATCTGGTTTAGACCTGGTTTAGACCTGGTTTTAGACCTGGTTTAGACCTGGTTTGGACCTGGTTTGGACCTGGGTTTAGACCTGGTTTAGTGTTTGGCAATGAGTGGAATTACCGAGAAAAAAAAAAAAAAAAAAGTGGATATAGCCCAAAATGTGAAAACAGGAAAATACCTCTGTGTAATCCATTTATTTCAACAAAGTAACTGTAATCCAATTACCACTCACTGAAACAGTAACTGTAATTGAATACAGTTACTCATAATTTGTACTCTGATTACGTAACTCCAGTACATGTAATCTGTTACTCCCCAACACTGGCAATATTGGAACAAAATAGTCAATAAAATAATTACAAAAAGATTAGAAATTATACAAAACATGTTTTAACATTTCAACCTACATATAGATCGGGACAAGGCAACCCCAGAAAAATCTCTTGTGACCCACCCAGTTTTTGGGAAACAATGGTCTAAAACCCCCAATCTACACCATATTCATACTAGACAATGAGTGAAAGTGTCTTGCCTATGGACACAACAACAGTTTGCAGTAGAATGGTCCCAGTGGTCTACTGTCCAAGTTCTACCAAGGCCTAGCGTGGTCTGGCCACTTGGCTCGGTCCTGACGTAGTCCTGGTTTGGTTCTGGTCTAGTTCAGGCTTTGTTCCGGGTTTAGTCCCAGTTTAGTCTCAGTCTTAATGTGGTGTGTGTACGTCAACACAACCTTGGTCAACAAAATGAACAGACCAAAATATCAAACCATGTAATAAAGTCTTTGTATCAGATGGATGAGAGCTAACCACTCTGCCACTGTGCTCTAGCTTGTTCCATTTTCATTTCCACTGTATCTTAGACCCAACAATATAAATAATAGAGCAGTGAGTCTAATCTCTCACCGTGAGCGACCCATCCGTGCTTGCAGTTGTCACACTGTCTCCTCTTCAGCTTCCCCGGTTTGAAGCTGTCACAGGTGCAGTTCACCAGAGTACAGCAGATCGCCTAAAAACACAAAACACACAAAGTACTATGAATATAAAAGTACACGGCTATAATGTACTTGTTTATTCCAGTGTTTTGCCCCGCGGAGAAAAGAAGCTATGATACAACCAGCGATCAATCAAACATTACACTATAGGAGATGACTGCAGGATTACACAGACCGTATATCGCAAACACGCTGAGAGCAACTTCAGCGGTTTTCCCACATTGTAAAGTGTGTTGGGTAAAATTGTAGGATTAGAAACACTGATCCTACAATTTTGAGATTAAATTAAAAGTGTTTAGATGTTATGTATAGCAGAGATATGTAAAAACAACGTCCGTAAATACATGTAGAGACAAAGATGATTCTTTACTTTTGTGATAACTTTGGTGAGTTGGAAGAAGCCAGGGTTAAAAACGTTACCAATGTGTGTTTATACAGAAAGTAGTTGTATTTTTAAAGGTGTACTAAGAAACTTGGTGGATTGTCTGCTACCTTCTTGTCTCCATAGAGATTTTTATTTATTTATTTCATTCATAAAGCATAAAAAGACATCGACAGTGTCACAACATCAGACACACAAGAAATGAATGAAAAGGAGCAGAAAGAAGAAAAAATCTGATGTTATCTGCCCCAGTTTCCTTTTTCAAAACAATACATCAACACTGATGGTTATTAAACATTCCATATCAGTTCAGGCACAAATACTCATCAATTACAAACAGTAAATCTTCACTATTATACAGAACGTAGTTTACTTTTTCATACATACACACTTCATTCGATTTTATATGTTTTTTAAATGTCGTCATTGTACTTGATTCTTTTATTTCTTTGTCAAGATTATTCCATAAGTGAACTCCTTTCACAGCGACGCTTCGCTCCATAACCTTGGTTCTGAATCTGGGTTTTTTAAACATGTAAGTTCCTTTTAAATTGTAGTGGCTTGTTCTCATCTCAAACAGTCTTTCTGCTTTGCCACGAAAATTTCACAGTCTTGCATAAAGCCTGTCTAATTTCACTGCGATAAGTAGGTGAAGCCATCGGGCCAAGTTACTGGTCAGGTGTGTGGAAAGGTGAGCCAATCACAGTAAAGCCAGACGTACACTGTGTGATATTTTCAATCGTTTCACTCAGCCCCAGCTCAAACTGTACGACCAAATCACAGAGTGTAAAAGTTCACAGCTCACGATTCATGTTCTCACACTATACGAACTACTTCAACAGTGTTAAACCCTCACGAGAGGCTTTGTGTGTTCTAAATTATTCTGCTGACACACCTTGATTCCTGCTGTGGGAGCTCTCGTTTGTGATTGGTGGGGCAAGTCTGCGCCCACCTCACCTGCAGCCACCTCCCCCTATTTAAGAAGATTACCTGCACCTGATCGGGGCTGCTGGTCTTGGTGGCCAATATGCCATTTTGTATTCGTGTGTGTAGTTCTGTTTTGTGTCTATTTTTGATTCGGTCACTCGATTCTGTTTGTGAGCTTCTGTGGTTTAATGTGGAGAACTTGTGTTTTAGTTTAGTGTGTGTCCCTTTGTTAACCACTCATTTTTGTGTAAGCCTGCGTGACCCCTTTTGTGACACAAAACTCAGTTTATTCTGTTGTTCTGTTTCTTAGTTTAGGTTATTTTCTGTATATTTTAGTCTTTTGTTGATTTACCTTTTACACCCCTGTTAATTAAACATTATGTAATTTATTCCATTTTACATCTTGGTTTTATTTTTGTTACTTCCCTGTCCCTAGCAGAGCTGGGTCATAACAATATTCTTGAGGTATTAATCGGTTCTCTTTACCCCATGTTTACTACACGAAGCATGACACATAATTAAGCCCAAAAAATCGACTCAAAAAGGACTAAAAATGTACATATTTAAAGATGCATGTTTTAAAAGGTAATTAAGTAGATCAGGGGTCATCAAACTAAGGCCCAGGTTGACTCTGGCCCTTTAGCCCCTCTGCCCCCACCACTTGAACTGACTCAATGAGGCAATCTTCAAAACTTGTCATGGCCTATTATTTAAATGACTTTTTGGCAAATAATAACACATCTGCATCTTGCATATTGTTGATTTTTTTTCCAATAAAAAATGATATTTATATGACGTATTTATATTTATATTTGAATTATTATATGACGTATTTACATTTGCCGCAGAATTTTCGTCACCTGACAAACTCGAGATCAGACAGTGACAGTCAACGCGCACGCAGAGTTCTGTAGTGCAGTTAAGTTCAGCAAAATGGCGAGTGTAAAAGTACAAAATCTTGATAGAGAGTGCCAAGTTTTCAAAGAACAGTGGACGACCGAGTATTTTTTGTTTGGCCTCCATCGCAGTGAGGAGAGATGATGTGCCCCCCCAGAGAAAAAAGTCTGGTGACCCTTGAAGCAGATGAATAATAAAACATCCATACTTGAATAAATGCAAGATATGTAGAAGATTCTAGACTGACTTTCTAGGCCACATGTGTCAAACATACGGCCCGGGGGCCGGATCCGGTCCTCCAAGACCTTTTAATCTGGCCCTCGGCAAATTTTCTACTATATATTTAAATTATATTTTCTACTAAAATATTGGTAATTTTCTGCGTCGCTGAGCATAGCAGCGTCTCTGTACGTGGCCCCTCCCACCAGAGCAGCACAAATGAAGACTTGTCTCTTTCCAAACGCTCTTAAAGGACGATCGTTTTGACTGTTGACTGTGACACCCTCATCAGAAAAATGTCCAACATGAGAAAAGTGGAGCCGAGTGCAGGATTATCCATTTGCATACAAGTTCATGTTAAAACATTGTGGTGAAATTGCATTTTTCTTAAAGTTTCATGTTGTTCATAATAATATTTTGTAAAAGAAAGAGTTCATCAATTAAAAAAATATTTCTGTAATAGATTTGTGTTTCTCTGCACAAATATTTGAACTTATTGTTATTTTTGAGGTTTATGATCCGGACAAAAATGAGTTTGACACTCCTGTTCTAGGCAAAGCAATAACACCTCCATGAAGACAAGCAGGTAGCAGGTCACCCGCAACAAGAAAAGTTCCACAGGCACCGTAAAGTCTTCATCAAAAAGACTCTCAGTATCACGTTTTTTTTTTTTTGCCACTTTTGACTCGGAGCAAATCAAACCAAACACAGATGGGCCTAATTGGTCTGATAGTCCCACAGCTGGAGCCCGTCTTGTCCTTTTGTCCCGTGACTGTGGCCTCCTCCTCGGGACAGACCTGAGGTGTGACTGCCCCTCTGGCCCCTCGGTCCCTCTCCTCCTCCTCCTTCTCCTCCCTCTCTCTCTCGTAATCCCATCATTACAGCGCACAGAGCCAACGCAGGGGCCCAATTAGGCTAATCCCATCCCCGTGTGGGACCCCCCCGACACACCCCCACCCACTTCCCCTCTCCCTCTCCGCCGCCTGCTCTGTACATCTCTATCCCGAAAACCCCAAACTCTGCCTCATCCTAACACCTGGGTATCTACGCTGGACGCTGTGATCACGATATGCGCCCAATATTTTGAGGAGACGAACAGAAAAGTTGATACACGCTACTTTTTCTTTTTTTAAATGCCTTGACAAGTTAATTCTTCGCACTTGTAACGCGCTGTACAGAGTTGCCAAAGCCTCTCCAAGCTCCGCACCGTCGTCATGATTCATTCAGTCCATTTTTTTTTTTGTCTTCGCTGGGGTTGACCACTTTCATACTAGACCACTGCTCTGTCCACTGAGCCGCTGTCATATTCTAATTAAGATGTAAATTACAAGTATTGTTTTATGTTGTCTGCACTGAAATGGAGCAAAGGATCATGGTCTATGTAGTTCCATCTGTTTTTTTTAAGATGTTGTAGCAATAAAATAATGCTCTTAAGCAAAGAGGTTAGTGCATATTGTGACACTTTTGACACGAAATATAATATTTTGGTTACATCTCTTATCTGGGTTTGTATCAGTGGTCCCCAACCCCCGGGCCTTGGGTCGTTTGGTACCGAAAGTGCAAACGCCACATATGCCAGTGCGCCACGTGGACCGTGTCTCTAAACCAGAACTGAAATCAGCACTAAACCAGGACTAAAACCAGGACTAAACCAGGTCTAAAGATCTAAAGCAGGTCTAAAACAGAACTAAACCAGAACTAAAACCAGGACTAAACCAGGACTAAACCAGGTCTAAACCAGAACTAAACCAGGACTAAACCAGGACTAAACCAGGACTAAACCAGGTCTAAACCAGGTCTAAAATCAGGACTAAAACTAGGACTAAACCAGATCTAAACTAGGTCTAAAACAGGTCTAAACCAGATCTAAACTTGGTCTAAAACAGAACTAAAACCAGGATTAAACCAGGACTAAACCAGGTCTAAACCAGGTCTAAACCAGAGCTAAACTAGGTCTAAAACAGAACTAAAACCATGTCTAAACCATGTCTAAACTAGGTCTAAAACAGAACCAAAACCAGGACTAAACCAGGTCTAAACTTGGTCTAAAACAGAACTAAAACCAGGACTAAACCAGGTCTAAACCAGTCACCCGTCAGGTCTAAAACTGGTCCGTGGCACAAAACAGTTGGTCACTGGTCTATATTATCTAACTATTAATGCAAGGAACGTCTGTCTGTGCCTCCTCCTGTTGGTTTGTTGATTTGTTTGTCTGTTCCACGCTTAACTCATATTATTAGGGCAAAAAATGGCAAAGATCTGGTTTGATTTAAATGAAACAAACACACAAACACATTTATGGGACTAATCTCCAAAAGTGTTGTGTCTTAAATATTCTTATAAAATGTCAGTAATAAATAAATAAGCCACGCAGCAAATAGTCATAAGAAATCAATGATATTAAACGAATTTACAAAGATCTGAGGAAAGGCGGGCCTACTTATAGTAAGAATAACTATTTTTTTTTAAGTATTTCATAACAAAAACAACTTAATACAATGTCAATTTGCAATAAATGGTCTATAATCTATACAATACAAATAAGGGCTGAACGATCTATCATTTTGAACCTTAAATCACGATCTCAGACAACACGATTTTGGGAGCTTCAAAGCCACGGTTTCTGCAGCGCTCCTAAAGCCCAATTTAAGGGCGAAGTTTAGTTCTGCGTCAACGCAACGCGCACTGCCGCCATCGCCTTGTCAACATCATTTATGATTTATAGGTCTGTGTCAAGGTCCATGTGCCATGAAGTAACTCACCACCACAACGCGAGGAGGCGAGGATTTAAACCCGGTAAGTTTAACATGAACCATCTTCAACGCAAAAGAAGCACAGAACAGACTCACCATCAGCAGCACATCCTCTGTCACAGAAAGAACACACACATTCCACTGATTCGTGTCCGAGTCCGACAGAAGTGGACCACATTAGCGTACAAAAAGCAAACCGTTTTTTTCAGTGCTTATAGTTTATTCAGATGAGCCGTGTGGTTTTAAGTTTTGTTTCTGTAAAACGTAAACAAATCGCCAATCACAGCACTTATCGTCTGCTTAAACTGGGCTTTACGGTCCAGCGTCAAATTGTTGGTGCAGAACTCTAGTGTGACGCAAGTTTCTGTGATGTTTACAAATGTTCAAGTGCACTGAAACTGAAATCAAAATCGCAATATCTGCCAGGAACATCGCAATTCAGTTTAGTCTTAAAATCGTTCAGCCAGGACTTGATATGGACCCTTTGGCAATTGAATACATTCACTTACAAATAGTCCACAAAATAGTCTGACTTAAGTATTCACATATTCATATACCATGTCTTAAGGTCATTTCTACACGAAAGTCTTTAGCTTTCCTCCACCTCAGCGACTGCCTCTGTTCCCCGCCCTGTCTATCACCCCCTCCCTCCTTTTCCCTTCTTTTCTCTCTGTCTCCCTGATATTGTCACAACAAAGGCTGACTGCTCATTCACAGACAGCACACATAATTGTACTAAATGATCCCTGTGTTCAGTGAGTCCGCAGCACACTCCTCCGACACACCTCTGAGTCACATGTTTCAAGGAGACGCGCTACGATTTTGTATTTATTCAGTGTTTAAACTATAACATCGAACATCAGGATTTAACGTTACGCACACGTATAAACCATAAAACTGATCGAAAATGACTTAATAATAAAAGCAGCTCCAAATTCTTGTTTAAAATCATTACAGAGAGAGAGGCAAGCTGCAGATTTTCACTTAGGTTTTGTTGTTTAAAAATGGATGTGTGACATTTTTCAACCCTACATGTTTGATTCGGAGTCTGAATTTTTTAAAAATAATTGCAAATAAGTACAGAGAAGTGAGCAGGGATAGAGGGTAAGTGAAAAACTGGACTTCTCAAACATGCACGAATCAATCAAAATACATCTTTGAGCAAAGTAATGATAAGGGAACACATTATAACTAAAATAAATAATGTCTCTTTCTTTTGAATTAGAATCACTGTATTTATATAATGGACATCGCTATCCCACTAGCCATTGTGTTTCAAATAGGAAGTGAGCATGGGGGAACTTCTGGCTCCATCGACTTGACTTGAATTGACTTTACATTGAAAAATTTACTGTGATTTTATTAAAGTTAAACTGGCACCCGCCCGGAACCGTTAACATTCCAGCTGTTACCCACCTGTGTCCGTGATAAATCACACACAGATTACAAGCTTTCTAACTGAAGCGTCCATCAGAAGACGAGTTGAAATGTTGCAACTTCAAGAATTACGATCACAAAATGAACGGTTACGCTTTCTTCAGTACGAATACGAATTTACAGACGCAACTCGACTGTCATCGCTTCACAGGCTGAAGCAGAGGAAACATTGATTGAGATGCAGGATTTTTGCACCGCACACGTCACGGACTGAACCAGGACTAAATCAGAACGGAACCAGGACTCACTGTCGAGACAGGTCCGGAGGTGCGCCCGTGTAGTCCGTCAAGAGACCGCGAGCAAAAGGACCAACGCAGAGCTTCACGCGCACAGAGGTAAGTGCAGCTGTCGTCCAATCGCGCTTTGCGGTCACCCTGCTCCATGGGCTCGGGGTTCTCTCTCTCTTAAGTCCAAGATTAGTCCTGGTGTAGTCCTGGTTTAGTCCTGATTTAGTGTGTAATTACTACCAGTCCACATACTCACTCGTAAAATTCCAGAATATTAAAACCCGGCCCGTTTTAGCGACTATTTGCCTGTACTGGTGCAGGACTCTGCAGGATATGGACGGACACATGTTGCATGTGTCTTGGGAGTCACTTTCAATCAATCAACAACTTTATTAATCCCAAAGGGCAATTCAGTTCGCACATCTCTGGTCATGCACAATATATAAATGTAAATAATACAGAAAAAGAAAGACAGACACTAGACGTTCAAACCACAGTGCATCAGGGACACAGTAACAAATTCACTTTCCGTTTAAAATCCTTATGGCAGAAGGAATAAAAGATTTGGCGTAGCGGTTGGTCTTTTGCTGTGGGGTGACATAGAGACACGGAGACTCGACTAAAACATTTGCTCTCGTATCTTGTATCTCGGTGACTAAAGGCGAGGAGCGATTTGTCCACGTTCGGTAGTGGTTTTGTTGAGTGAGCGGAGCGAAATGTTTTTCTTCTTCCAAGGGGGGACGAGACAGAAAATAATTGAGAAGCACTGTATTAACCCACTCTACACAATCCTGTTGTTTTTATTTCACAATTTGACTTGAGCCGAAAACTATGGGTGACGTCTCTCCCCCCAGTCTATGGTTAGAATCTACGGCACGCTGGTTAATTGTACATACACGTTTATAATTTCAAAACTTCACCGTCTGTAATTGCACAGTTTAAGCATCAGCAGTATACAATTAATTTGCATCGTTATTGCAGTTGTATCTCAAATGCATGAACGTGGAGTGCTCTGTCAGCTGTTCGTGGTGAAAACATGTTGAATTTGAGCCTGGTGTTCACCGCTGGGCCCCTGGTCCTCACGCTGGTCGAAGGCCCACAGTTAGTTCTCTGTTCGCTCTGCTTCAACATCATCTAATATTTATGTGGTTTATTGATCACAAAGAGAAGATACAGCGCAAACACATGTACACCAGAGAGAGACGGAGAGAAGGAGGGAGAGAGGGATAGAAAGAAAGAAAGAAAGAAAGAGGGAGAGGCAGGGAGGGAAGGAGAGAGATTCGGTGGCAAGAGAAAAAGAGAGAGGGGGAGGTAGAGAGTGAGAGAGGAAGGAGAGATGGAGAGAGAGAGAGAAGAAAGATGGGGCAGAAAGCAAAGAGAGAGTGGGAGGGAGACAGAGGGAGGGAGAGAGAGAAAGAGAGAGATGGGGGTACAGAGAGAAAGAGAAAGATGGACAAAGAGGGAGGGAGGGATGGAGATAGAGGGGGCAAGAGAGAAAGGGAAAGAGGGACGTGGGGAGAGAGAAAGAGAAAGATGAGCAGAGAGAGTGGGAGGGAGAGAGAGAGAGAGAGATGGGGTAGAGAGAGAAGACAAAGATGAAAAGATAAAGGAAGGGAGAGAGAGGGGGCAAGAAAGAGAGATGGGGTAGAGAGAGAAAGCTGGACAAAGAGAGAGTGGGAGGGAGAGAGAGAGAGAGAGAAAGAGAGAGATGGGGGTGCAGAGAGAAAGTGAAAAATGGACAAAGAGGGAGGGAGGGACGGAGATAGAGGGGGCAAGAGAGAAAGGAAAGAGGACGTGGGGAAGAGGAGAGAGGCAGAGAGAAAGAGAGAGATGAGCAGGGAGAGTGGGAGGGAGAGAGAGAGAGAGAGAGAGATGGGGTAGAGAGAGAAAGACAAAGATGGAACGATAGAGGAATGGAGAGAGAGGGGGCAAGAGAGAAAGAGAGATGGGGAGAGAGAGAAGAGAGGTGGGGAGAGAAAGATTAGCAAAGAGAGGGGGAGAGACAGGGGGGCCAAGAGAGAAAGAGAGAGAAGGGGACAGGGATAAGAGAGAAAGAGAGAGAAGGGGACAGGGGTAAGAGAGAAAGAGAGAGAAGGGGACAGGGGTAAGAGAGAAGGGGACAGGGATAAGAGAGAAGAGAGAGAGAGAGAGAGAGACAGGGGTAAGAGAGAAGGAGAGACAGGGGAAGAGAGAAAGAAGAGAGAGAGGGGAGAGAAGGAGAAAGAGGAGAAGGGGACAGGGGTAAGAGAGAAAGAGAGAGAAGGGGACAGGGGTAAGAGAGAAAGAGAGAAGGGAAGGGGTAAGAGAGAAGAGAGAGAAGGGACAGGGATAAGAGAAAGAGAGAGAAGGGGACAGGGGTAAGAGAGAAAGAGAGACAAGGAGGAAGGGGAAGGGGTAAGAGAGAAAGAGAGAGAGGGGACAGGGGGTAAGAGAGAAAGAGAGAGAAGGGGACGGGGGTAAGAGAGAAAGAGAGAGAAGGGGACAGGGGTAAGAGAGAAAGAGAGAGAAGGGGACAGGGATAAGAGAGAAAGAGAGAGAAGGGGACAGGGAAAAGAGAGAGAAGGGGACAGGGGTAAGAGAGAAAGAGAGAGAAGGGGACAGGGATAAGAGAGAAAGAGAGAGAAGGGGACAGGGGTAAGAGAGAAAGAGAGAGAAGGGACAGGGGGTAAGAGAGAAAGAGAGAGAAGGGGACAGGGGTAAGAGAGAAAGAGAGAGAAGGGGACAGGGGTAAGAGAGAAAGAGAGAGAAGGGGACAGGGGTAAGAGAGAAAGAGAGAGAAGGGACAGGGATAAGAGAGAAAGAGAGAGAAGGGGACAGGGGTAAGAGAGAAAGAGAGAGAAGGGGACGGGGGTAAGAGAGAAAGAGGAAGACAGGGTAAGAGAGAAAGAGAGAGAAGGGGACAGGGGTAAGAGAGAAAGAGAGAGAAGGGACGGGGTAAGAGAGAAAGAAGAAGAGAAAGAACAAGGAAGAGGGGGGGTAGAGAGAAAGGAGAAGAGAAGGAGAAAGGGTAAGGAGCAAGAGAGGAAAGGAAGAGAGAAGAGGAGACGGGAGAAAAGAGAGATGAGCAGAAGGGGAAGAGAGAAGAGAGGGAGAGAGAGGACAGGTAAGAGAGAAAGAGAGAGAAGAGACGGGTTCAAAGTAGCTAAGAGACAGGGGGAAAGAGGAGAAGGACAGGGGTAAGAGAGGAGAGGAGAGAAGAAGGGGGACAGGGGTAAGAGAGAGAGAGAGAGAAGGGGTAAGAGAGAAAGAGAGAGAAGGGGACAGGGGTAAGAGAGAAGAGAGAGAGAGAGAGAAGAGAGAGAGGGGGTACAAGACTAAGAGAGAAGAGAGAGAAGGGGCACAAGAGAGAAAGAGAGAGGGTCAAAGTCTCCACCAAACAATACAAACAAGTTTAACACTGCGATTGACAGTCGTACATACATTTAAAGCTGCACTGTGGAACTTTTTTCTAGCGGAGGAGCAGTCACTTCATTGTCTCCACGAAAACGTTATTGCTTGGTCTTGAATGTTCCACAGTAGGGCATTAAACATCTGTGTTTGCATCTGTTCCATTTCTAATGTATTGATTATATTTTTAATACAATGGAAGGGAAAAACATGCAGACCTCTCCACAGATCTGACCTGTAACTTGTCCCATTGCTTGATATGTAAGTTTAATGCCATACTATGGGACATTCCACGCAATAATAAAAATAAATAAACAAATAACTTTAAGAAATATACAAAAATGAGGGCTAAATAAGGGTTATCTCTGTGATCTAGTAATTTTTGTATTTTTGTTTTTAGGCTGACTTTTTTCCGGGAATTCCTTTACAAAAAATGTCTAAAATGTACTTTGCTGTTTGCTTGTATATTACAGTGTTTATTTTATTTATTAATGATGCCTGTGTACATTTCATGTTCCACGTGTAGTGTAGTGAGTGTGTGATATGTGTGTGTATTTTAGTTTTTAATTTGCGCCTTTGGAATTTGGGGAAACGCAATTTCGATCCCCTAATGTCTGTTACATGGCGTGATTGAAAATAAAGTTCACTTTGACTTTGACTTATGATAGTAAAGGTTTCAGAATAAACTTAAAAGCAAATACATTAAGTCAAAGTTACAGAAAAGTGACTAAGTGGGATAGGTATGGAAGATCATTTGTTTCATCAGATTTTTAATTTTAAATGCTGTTCAATTTCTCACTTTGAATTTTTAAACTCTGAAAAAACATGTTTGAATTATTTTTATTATGAATTTTAGTTGCTGAAATTTTAAGTGTACATTTTCAAAGTGCATAAAATTCAGTATTAAAAAAATCACCTTTTAAATATTCAGCACAAATATTTTCAAATCCTGAAATTCAACAGTCGAAATTCAGAGTGTAAAATTTGCAGTGAAAAAAAATTTCACAGTGAAGATCCAAGATGCCAAGGCAGAAGCAATCGATCCAAAGTGATCCGATCTTAGTAATCAACAGGAAACAAACAGGAGGTGCAGTGAAGTGATCTGATTGGTCAGAATTAGCCTCATTGTAACCTCATCTCATTGATTTCTTAAGTGTAAACCCCGCCCACGCATGAGAACAGCCAATAGGAAACAGCCTCTGTCCTCCTCGCTCACATGATCGACTGCTTCTGCCTTGGCATCTTGGATTTTTGCTGTGTAATTTTTCACTGCGAATTTTACATTCTATATTTCGACTGTTGAATGTGAGGGCTTGAAAATATCTCTGGTGAATTTTTTTTTATTTCGAATTTAAAACATAGTAAACTTAAAATTTCAGCAACTAAAATTCTGAATAAAAATAATTCAAACATCTTTTTTCAGAGTTAAAAAATTCAAAGTGAGAAATTCAGTGGTATTTAAAATTTAAAATCTGATGGAACAAATTATCTTCCATAGATAAGTGGTGTCTTGCCCAAGTACACAACAGCAGTGCATTGGTGCAGAGTAAAACCCCCAAAACCTTCCACATTCTTTCAATTCAATTAATAATTCTTCGCCAAAATAGATAAAATAACTCTGTATACCGTCTGTGTCTAACTCCGTATATTTCTTAAGGTCACCGTGTATGGACTGGTGTCACCGCTCAGAAAAGCCGTGAGTGCGTTCCCATGGCGACACCTAAGCCCTACTGACCACCGAGGCTTTTTCACTTCCCCTGCATCCTCCTCAAACTTTGCACTTAACTATAGATTTCATACAACCTCGAAATATGTCCGACCTTTGACCTCGCCGGATTGAAAGCCTACACGGGTCTGAATGGAGACCAGAGACCGGTGAAAGACCACGGACAACAGAGGACGTAAACAACTTGGGAGCCAGTATATGGACTTCTCTGACACAAAAAGGTGAATTTGACTTTATTTTTGTCACTTCTATAGCTGTAGTATAAACATGTATAAAGCTACTGAAGTGGGCAAAGGCTTCTTAATGGATATATCTTTTATGATCTGTAAAAGTCTTTATTCCAAATACCCAAGAATCACCAGTATGTCTTTATGCTATAAGGAACTAAAGCAGGATTTAAAGGTTGTATAGAGGATTTTTTAAGGGAAACGAAATACAGTGACAGTCCTTTTTCAAATGTTGTGCATGTTTCAGTAGAAACATCTCCTCCCGCCTCTTTACTCTAGAAATCACATTTGTTTACATCCAGTGCATGTTCAGAATTACTGTTGAAGTGACCTGCCTAGAAATATTTTAGCGACCGACGCGTCAGTTTTTAGACCCTTCGGACTTTCTTTTGCGGCGAACTGGTCGTGGATTCTCATCCGCCATCGCAACAAACTTTGTGCAAATTGCAAGGAAGCTACAGTTTGAAAAAGCCTCAAAAGAACCACTGCATAAACCACATAATCCCCGAGCGCCGACGAGTCAGTTACACTAAAAATGTAGGGAGTTTGACTGACAACCTAACAGCCAATAGAAAAAGAGGGAGCCTCGTTTTCTATTGGCTGATGTTTATCTTTCCTCACTACGTCCACAGTTGATAGATTTTCATACTTTCTTTTTTTTTCGGACATCATAATTAAAAGGCTGCTGCGTCTCTGTAATGGTATTTTAAACTTTCAATGACAATTTTAAACAAAAACAAAAAAAAATCCTCCATACAACCTTTAAGAACAAAATTAAACCAGGACTGAACTCTGGTCTGGTAAACTGTGGCTACGTTCAGACTGCAGTTGTTTTTTTCGCCCCCTGTGTGACCTTGATCTGATCTTTTTTTGCGAAATCCGATTTTTTTGCGAGGTCGTTCACATTTCCAATTAAACGCGACTTGTATGTGATCTCCAGCGTGAACTTTAAACGCCCCGAAAGTGTCACGCACGAGCACTGGAGGACACGACGACGTCACTTGCAACGAGCGTGTTCGGTGTTTACGGAAGTCGCTTAAACGCTGAGCTTGTCTCCCAAAATATGGTCCAGTTCTTGGTAAAACAGACAGGTTACTCATCCACGGCTGCTTTGTTTGTTTGAGTCTTTAGCCTCCTTGTATTTGGCTCGCAGGATCTTTATTTTTTGTTGATGTTGGAGCCAGGACCGGCCTGTAACCGCGCTCGGACATTTCTTTGACAATCATTTCAAAACCCCCTCTAATTTGTCCTGAATACAGCGATCCCCCCAAATATGAATAAACTCGCAAACCTCGCTTTCCCTCCATTGACGAGACTCCGAGTCTGACATGTAGGTGGGATGAATGCGACCTGACCGTTCAGACTGAAGTCGCATGTCAAAAGATCGGATATGTATCGGTTTTAGGAGCACATATCCAAGTGTTCTGGGTCGCATTTGAAAAAAATCAGATCTGTGTCGTTCAGACTGTCATTAAAAGATCAGATACAGGTCACATAGGGGCGAAAAAATCAGATTTGGGTCAATTCAGGCTGCAGTCTGAACGTAGCTTTGGATATGTGCTCCTAAAACCGATACATATCCGATCTTTTGACATGCGACTTCAGTCTGAACGGTCAGGTCGCATTCATCCCACCTACACATTATCAACAAGCAACAAACATCTCATAGCTACGACTCCATACCCACACTTCCTTTCTACAGATGTTGTTGCCACTGCCCCACAAAACGCCATCGCCAAAAACCTCATCCTTCTCCGTAAAACAAACAAGCTGTACATCTTCTGGCTCCGGTACGACAGCAACTTTAAAATCTCCAGGTGTCCGTGTTTAGGCAACTTCCGTAAACACTTTTGGGGCGTTTAAAGTTCACGCTGGAGATCACATACAAGTCGCATTTAATTGGAAATGTGAACGGTCTCGCAAAAAAAATCTGACTTCACAAATAAAATCCGAATTGAGCATTAAACCCTGCAGTCTGAACGTAGCCTAAAAGATCTTGAAGTATGAGATTTAAACTTTTCAACCTCAGCTGTTGTAGTGGATTTCCTTTAGTGAACCAGAACAAATACGTTTTCAACACTGACTAAAGAAAGTAGAAGGGGGAAGAAGTGTCTTGCCCAAGAACACAACAACAGAATGAACCAAGGAGTGCAGAATTTGAACTGTCAACCTCAAACAACTCATTCTACTAAGCCACCCAAACAATCACGTTTTATGCTCTCTAATGTTTTATAACAAAGATCTGAACTTACATGCCAATTTTTCCATACATTTGTACATTTAAATCTTTATTCATTTCAATTTAAAAATCATCTTTAAGCAACATTTAACATTTGAATTCCGTTTTCATGTTTGCACCAAAAAAGCGTCGCTCAAGGGCACATCAACAGGACTAGTGCGCACAGAGCTGGGATCAAACCACAAACCACCGGCAGAACAAGTATTCCTCCAGGTCTCATCTTTCATTCTTGATTTTTAAACTTAATACCAGTTTGAAATCTACGTCAGAATGAACGAGACAGCTGCCTTTTACCCAGTTATGTCAAACAGCAAACACGATTCAGGTCGGTAAAGTGTCTTGCCCGAGAGCACCTCAACAGTAAAGCAGCATGGAAGGGGAGAATCAAACGACGGACCTCCAATGTGTAAACTAATTGTCGTTTTGTCTTTGTGAGATGAGCTTTGTCTTTGTTTGACAGTATTGTTAAAAAAATGTATTAATTAATTTAAAAAATGCAACAACCAAACAAACAAACAAAGCAACAATAATAATAATAAATTAAAATAAATAAATAAATAAATAAATGCAACAACTAAACAAACAAACAAAGCAAAAAAATAAAATAATAATAATAATAATAATAATAATAATAAAATAAAATGCAACAACTAAACAAAGCAAAAATAAAAAAAAATAAATAAAAATGCGACAACCAAACAAACAAACAAAGCAAAAAAAAATAAATAAAATAATAATAATAATAATAATAATAATAATAATAATAATAATAATGCAACAACTAAACAAACAAACAAAGCAAAACAATAAAAAAAATAAATAAAAAAAAATAAAAAATGCAACAACCAAACAAAACAAACAAACAAAGCAAAAAAAACTAAAACAAAAAAAAAGCAGGAAAGTTACATAATGCTGCTTTAACAGTCAACAGGGGTACAGTCAAATATCTCAGTACACTTTGTCTTTTCTTGAGATACAAACTAGACTCCAGGGTTTTAGGGGCCCAGAATTGGACCCTCTTCCTTTAAATTTATGTTAAAAGGGGCCCATGTGAGGTTTCTTTTCCCGGGCCCCCAAATTTTTGTTGACGGGCCTGGTCAAAAGTCTCAAAAATCTGATATTAATGAAGAAATATGTTTGCCAATTGAAAACTGTTTGGGGATCAAAATTATATTAGAGCCATGTGTTGTGCTGTTGGGAATTTTTCCAAATGACTTAAGAGCAAATAGTCATTTTCATTTGCTGAAAAATTAACTCTTAATTGCCAAAAAAATGATAACGGTCTCCTGGCTCAGTTACCCAGTGGAAAAATAAAATAAAGGATGTATATCTTATGGAGCAAATAACTGCAAGGTTACAAATGAAGATAAAAAAAAGAAATATGTTTGCCCACTTCTTTTTCGGACAATTTGCGTGGCATTTATTTTCGCTTATTATTATAGAAAAGAAATATTTCCTTTTTGTGTTATATCTATGTATTTACATTTCTATGCATGTTCTATGTATTACTTTCTGAATAAATATTAATTAATTCATTCATTTATACTAAAACTAGTACTGAAATTAGATACTAGGGATGTAACAATAACCAAAAGTCTCACAATAATATCGTGGACTGTCACAATATATCGAATTACAAGTGTCTTTGCTTAAATTCATGGTTTTACAGTAGCAACAGCTTATAAACTTCAGGAACTACATATCCCATGATTCATTTCAGCGCAGACGACATGAAGAGATATGTTTTTTACTTGAATTCTTGGGATTATGATGGAAATAATTCACACCAAAATGTTGTTAAGATGTTTTAAAAGCGAAAAAGTGTCGCAATAAATATCGAGCTGTGAGATGCATATCGTGATAATATCGTATCGAGAGATTTGGATATCGTTACATCCCTATTAGATGCTCACTTATCGATACTAAAAAAGTCACATTCACAAAACCTTTTTTCTGAAATAGTTTTACAATGATCTTGAGCTGTATAAGAGCACATAGACCACATGTAACTATGAAATACTATGATTTAATGTTGAAAATCTAATTCTATTGTCTAAATAAATTGTGTTTTTTAAATTATTAATATTAGTAGGGGTGTAACGATATCCAAGTCTCACGATACGATATCGTCACGGTATGAACCTCACGGTAGGAAATTTATTGCTATAATGTGGGAAAGCTCACGATTAGAGATGTAACGATATCCAAATCTCTCTGTACGATATTTTCACGATATACATCTCACGGTACGATATTTATTGCGATATTTTGTGGAGGCTTACAAAGAAAACTCTTAATATGATACTTTTTTGTCTTAAAATGCCTTGAGAAAACTTAATCCAAAAGTACTAAGATTTAAAAGTGCTTAGAACTGTTATTTCTTCTTGTAGTCTGCACTGAAATGGAGCAAAGGATCATGGTCTATGTAGTTCCCTCTGTCTATTGCTGCACCATAACTCTCAATTTAAGCAAAGAGACTTGTAATTCGATATATTGTGATGGTCCACGATATTATTGTGACTTTGACGATACGATATTACAATATTTAGATTATTGTTACATCCATAATT
Organism: Boleophthalmus pectinirostris; assembly: GCF_026225935.1. Lineage (NCBI taxonomy): Eukaryota > Metazoa > Chordata > Actinopteri > Gobiiformes > Gobiidae > Boleophthalmus > Boleophthalmus pectinirostris. Next base: position 34,837,015 of record NW_026571140.1, read on the forward strand.
ATTAGTTTTATCGTGGTATAATATATAGTTTTATTTTTATTTTACTGGTTTTTATATTATTTACTAGTTTTATTACTTTAAGACTAGTATTATTTTAGTAATTTACTTTATCATCTTATTGTTGTTATTTTTTATGTATTTGTGCAGCACTTTGGAAACAGTTTGTTTGTGAAATGTGCTATATAAATAAAGTGGATTGGATTGGATAATAATTGTTTTTTGAGAATCGATTGTAATCCTTAATATAAAGTTTGAAATTTTTGTATCTTGACACTAATACAAACTAATAATTTTCAAACTTAAAGGTGCATTGTGTAACTTTTCCGGTGGAGGGTTCTTCACCTGCTTGTTTCTATGTTCAACAGTGTGACATTAAAAAGCTTGACCTTACTTTCTTTTTTTTTTAAATTACAGGTGGTTTTATAGCTCAAAAATACCTAGAAAAATAAGCGTTTTGACTGTGAGCGGGGTCGCCTCTCCAGAGATCTGACCTGTAACTTGGTCTTGGTTTGGTCTCCATGGAGACAGAAAGGTTTAATGCCACACTGTGAAACATTTCAGACAAAGCAACAACATCTCCAGGGAGAAAAGCACCAGAAAAGTTATGCAATTCAACTTTCGCAGCACACATTTCTATCAACAAACAATTATAAATCAAAAATTCTGTTCAAAAACTTCACGTGTTAATTTTTCCATTTGTTTTCTCGGGACACGGCGTTCGGAATCCCCACACTAAACGGTGCATTTGTCAAGAGCGGTGCGTGGAATGCTGTGGGAGGACACTGTTCCTGGTACGACTGGCCCCTGCTGCGTTCACTGAAGCTGGGAGTAAATCACGCTCCACAGCCCCACAGCCCGAGCCCCCGAGCCCCCGAGCCCCCGCGCTGCGTGGCTGTAAACTGTTAACTGACGACAAGCGTTAAGTGAACGCACCGTGAGGAGATCCGGAGCTGCTGGTCTGACTGATTTAAAGGCGCATTGCGTAACTTTTCTGGTGGATGCTTACGCTGCAAAAAACGAAAATCTCGCCAAGTTAAGATTAAATCGTGTAACTTTTCGGGTGGAGGGTCCGTCAGATACTTTTTGAAATGTCTGGAATGTTTCACAGTATGGCATTAAAACTTTCTGTCGTCGTGGAGACCAAACCGGACCAAGTTACAGGTCAGATCTGTGGAGAGGCGACCCCACTCATAGTCAGAATATCTGTTTTTCTAGGCATTTTTGATCCATAAAACCACCTGCAATTAAATAAATGTAAGTTACAGTTGTTTAATGTCACACTGTGGAACATTCCAGAGCAATGAGATCTCCATAGAAACAAGCAGGCGACGGACTCCAACCAGAAAGTTACACAGTGCAGCTTTAAGAAAATTTGATCAGTTGAGTAAATTTGATCTACTAATGGAACTTTGGCAACAGACTTTTTGTACTTAAAATATAAAAATACATTTTGCTACACTTACACTGGAAAAAAACAAAACAAAAAAACAATATTAAGGTAAGTTAAAATGAATTACCTTAAGAAAATTTTACTTTATTTGAGTCGATTCAACTTGACAAGTAAAATTATCTACTAATGGAATAAGTGTGTTTTTCTTAATTCAAGCAACATTTAATTCTGTTTCTGATTTTAAGTGTAAAAAGTTGTTGTTTTTCTGACTTCAAGTGCAGCAAGATGTATTTTCGTATTTTAACTACAACAAATCTTATTGCTTTGGCAGATAATTTTACTTGTCAAGTGAAATTGACTCAAATCATGATAAAACTTTCTTAATTCAAGGCATCTAAACGTGGCTAGATTTAGTTTTTTTGCTGTGTAAAATAAGAAAAACAACGACTCTTTTTAAAATAAGAAAAAAAATCCGACCAAAACACACTTATTCCATTGTTAGATAATTTTACTTTAAATTGAATCTACTCCAATAAAGTAAATTGATCTTAATTTAAGTCCTTTTCACTTATCTAGATATTGCTTTTTGCAGTGTGTCTCCATGGAGATGTTATTGCTTTGCCTAGAATGTTCCGTAGTATGACATTACACTTACATATCTAGTATTTTTTCATGTAGCAGTCGTCATTAGAGATTAGACGGGTGGAGTCTGTACCTGTTTTTAAATCACTCCCAAAAACGCACCTTTTTTCACCGGCTTTTAACAAGAAATGACACGTACATTAATTAACTTGCGGATCTTATTTTTTGTCTATATTTTTTTGTAGTTTTTGTAGTACTTTGCGATCGTCCTTGTCTATTCTATGTTCGGCTGGTTGTAAAGTTTTTAAAATGTTTTATAAATAAAGTTGGTGTAGTAGTGTATTATGGGTGTTTCTATTGCTCAAAAATAGTGGCACCTCTCCACAGATCTGACCTGTAATGTAGCGTAGTGCTGTAACCTGCTTGTCTCTCTTGTGATAGATAAATTTAATCTATACTGTGGAACATTCTAGACAATAATAATAACAAACAATAACATTTCCATGGTGTTTTGTGCAAGATTTAAGATGAGTTCAAGTGTAATTTCCACTTAACAAAACCAAAGTCCCCAAAACTCTTAGTCTAGATTACAAGTTTCTAAACCTTAATCCTAAACCTCTAAATCTAACGTTAACCTGTGTGACTGTGAAATAGTCTGTCTAAAAATAAATATTGGTAGCCATGGCAACAATGCAATAAAGTCTGCTGTGTGGTGTAACTGGGTTGGGTAAAATTCAATTTGGGAGGAAAAAAACTAAAACATTTTACTGTATTCACACTTAACCTGGTTTGGTTCTGGTTTAATCCCTAATTAGTTCTGATGTAGACTTGGTTTAGTCCTGGTCTAGTCCTGGTTTAGACCTGGTTTAATCCCAGTTTAGTTCTGATGTAGACTTGGTTTAGTCCTGGTTTGATCCCACAGTTTAGTTCTGATATAGACTTGGTTTAGTCCTGGTTTAGTCCTGATCTAGTCCTGGTCTAGTCCTGGTCTAGTCCTGGTTTAGTCCTGGTTTAATCCCAGTTTAGTTCTGATGTAGACTTGGTTTAGTCCTGGTTTGATCCCACAGTAGTCTGATATAGACTTGGTTTAGTCCTGGTTTAGTCCTGATCTAGTCCTGGTCTAGTCCTGGTTTAGTCCTGGTCTAGTCCTAGTCTAGTCCTAGTCTAGTCCTGGTTTAGTCCTGGTTTGATCCCAATTTAGTTCTGATGTAGATTTGGTTTAGTCCTGGTCTAGTCCTAGTCTAGTAGTCCTGGTCTAGTCCTGGTTTGATCCCACAGTTAGTTCTGATAAGACTTGGTTTAGTCCTGGTTTAGTCCTGGTCTAGTCTGGTCTAGTCCTAGTCTAGTCCTAGTCTAGTCCTGGTTTAGTCCTGATTTGATCCCACAGTATAGTTCTGATATAGACTTGGTTTAGTCCTGGTTTAGTCCTGGTCTAGTCCTGGTTTAGTCCTAGTCTAGTCCTGGTTTAGTCCTGGTTTGATCCCACAGAGTAGTTATGATATAGACTTGGTTTAGTCCTGGTCTAGTCCTGGTTTAGTCCTGATTTAATCCCAGTTTAGTTCTGATGTAGTTCTGGTTTAGTCCTGGTTTGATCCCACAGTATAGTTATGATATAGAGTTGGTTTAGTCCTGGTTTAGTCCTGGTTTAGTCCTGGTTTAGTCTGGTTTAGTCCTGGTTTAGTTCTGGTGTGTGTGGTGTGTGTTTGTGCAGTGGTGGTACATGTACTCAAATTTGTTACTAGAGTAAAACTCAAGTAAAAGTATTAAGTACCTTTTTAAATTCAGTATAATCTGATTTATTTTATTATTTATAATTGTATTTATAATCAGTATTTCATTTCATTACATTTTTGTCCAGTGAACCACAGATGGAGAACTGCAAAAGTTACTTGAATCTTGATTTAAAAAAAAAAAAAAAAAAAAAAAAAAAAAATACAACATAAAAATTATCTTTCACCACAAAGTAGACGTGTCAATTTTAACTGAGTGCGTTGAAAGAAGCTACTATCTAATGTAAATAATAAGTTGCTTTGTGTAAATTTTGGTTGGGGGTCCGTCACCTGCTTTGTTTCTATGGATATGTCACTGCTCTGCCTGGAATGTTCCACAGTGTGACTTTAATCAAACACCACTGACTTACTTTCATTCAGTTACAGGTGGTTTTAAAGCTCAAAAATACCTAGAAAAACAGTGATTCTGACTGTGAGCAGCGTCGCCTCTCCACAGATCTGACCTGTAACCTGGTCTAGTTCGGTCTCCATGGAGATAGAAATGTTTAATATCACACTGTGGAACATTCCAGACGAAGCAATAGCATCTCTACGAAGAAAAGCCTTTGACGAACGCTCCACCAGTGCTTCTTTAAGTGTAAAAATGAATAAAAAATTGAATTAAAAATCACTTGAAAACAGGTTTAAGAACAGTTGCTTGAGGTGTTTTGATAAATTTTGTCTGGTTGGAGCAGGACAGATGAAAATATCATTGTGTGAAACCTACGGAAGCCGGGAGGGATCATAACAAACGCAAACACCGCAACAAATACAAACACGACAACACAACAAAAAGCCACAATGGAAGTGATTCTATTTTCCGACGGACCAAGTGAATCGTTCAAGGATCAAGCCGGAAGTGAATGGGAAAAGTTGAAGAAGGACAAGAAAGTGAAAAGTAAAGGAAAAGAGAAGTGAAGAAGTTGGAAACGTAAGTAATTTATTGTTTTGTGGCCAGGATCGATGTTCACTGTCTGACTGTCGCTTGGTTCGTCCCGCGATCTCTTCTGTTGTGTGTTTTTTTTTGGTTTGTTGTGGCTTTTTGTCGTGTTGCGGTGTTTGTTTCGATCCCTCCTGGCTCCCGTAGATTTCAGACAATCACATTTTAATCTGTCCTGCTCAAACCAGACAAAGTTTTACCGGAACACATCAAGCGACTGCGCTCAAATCTGTTTTCAAGTGATTTTTCATTTAATTTTTATTCATTTTAACATTTAAAAGATGCACTGGTGGAGCATCCGTCACGTGCTTTTATTCATGGAGATGTTTTTGTTTTGTCTGGAATGTTCCGCAGTATGAAACTAAACCTTTTTATCTTCATGGAGACCAAACCAGACCAAGTTACAGGTCAGATCTGTGGAGAGGCGACGCTGCTCAGAGTCAGAACTCCTGTTTTTCTAGGTATTTTTGAGCTACACAGTGCATCTTTTTTTTTTTTTTTTTGTTTCTTTGACAAAAAATGAAAACAAGAAAAAATCAGAAACAAAACCCTCCCATCAGTAAGTCCAAAAAAGCTTTCAAGTGATTTTAATTTTACATTTATACCAAATTATTTACATTAAATAGTATCTTCTTTGGTTTGGCTTTGTTTGGTTTGTTGTGGCTTTTTGTTGTGTTGTGGCGTTTGTATTTGTTGCAGCGTTTGCATTAAAATAGAGTCCCGCTGTTCCTTCTGTTGTGGCTTTTTTTGGTTTGCGTTTGCATTTGTGTTGTGGCGTTTGTATTTGTTCCAGCGTTTGCGTTTGTTATGAGCCCTCCCGGCTTCCGTAGAAACCCGAGCTTGTCCACAATCTCCTCACATCGACTCATTTACAAATCCTCTGCTTCTGTTTCAGACGAGCAGCTTTACAAATACAACTAGAGCCGAGTATCATTTAGAAGTTGATGATACACACCTCGATACACAGGCCACGATACGATACATATCTCGACACAGTGCACTTACGATTCAATACGATATATTTCAAAATGATTCGATAAGGCTTAATCATGTCTGTGATGCTAAAAGTCTTTGTTAAACCACTTCTTGTCCAAAGTTCATATGAAACACAAACAATTTAATCATCGAAACAGTGAAAACATCAAATGTGTCGCATAAATAAGTTTCCTTCCTCTAAACGAGCAACAAACTGTAGCGCTGTAACAAAATTATTAACTTAAATATACCAAAAAACGCTCTTGCCGATATATCGCTACAGCAGCCCACGATATCAACACCGTATCATCACATTACGCAATACGATATATCGATAAAAACTGTATTAGAGTCTTATAATTATCACTAAATTAGAAGTTTACTTATCACAACAAACAGAACAAAACAGATTTAACAATTTCAGTAGCTTTTCCATTGACGATCTCGTGTCATTTTGTCTTCTAGTCTACAAAAGTTTGGGTAGTTGTCTTCATAATATACAGTCGTTTACTAGGATGTATATATATTTTTAGTTTTTTGTGTGTTTTATGTTCTACTTTTCACCTTCAGTGCCAAGATGCATTATGTTAAAGACACATGTTCGAAATAAAACAGAAGAAAACAGAGAAAGGAGAAAGAATTGCTTTTTGCTTCCTAGTTTCGATTCTGATAAAGTACGAGAATAAATAAAACGTAATAATAAATGAAATGTGCACTATGTAATGTTATGTTTCATCTAGTCACGTTAAGATGACTTGAATTAAGTAAGTTTGATCACGATTTGAGTCAATTTCACTTGACAAGTAAAATTATCTGCCAGCGGAATGAGACTTTTAGTACTTAAAATATGAAAAACAACAACTTTTTGAGTTAAAATAAGAAACAAAATCGAATGTTGCTTGAATTAAGACAAACGCACTTATTTCGTTGGCGGATAATTTAACTTGTCGAGTTGAATCGACTCAAAAACAAATAAAACGTTCTTAATTTAAGCCATTTTAACTTACATAGATATTGATTTTTTCCAGTGTGGCGTTAAATTTGACGAGGCTGCTGCTCAAACCGACGATGTTTCAAGGTATTTTTGAGCAAAAAGGGACAAAAAATAACGCTCTAAGCACGGAGGATTACTGGGAAAGCAACAGCATCTCCACGGAGACACGCGAAAGTTCCACAGTGCATCTTTAAATGAACGTACTGTCAAAAGTAACGATTTACTGGAACGGTTTGCATTGTTTCGTGTTGTCAAAACGGACCAAGGACCGTCGAAATAAAGATAAACTGAACTGAAAATAACACAAATAGGCTCTAACTTGTGTATTACGTTAAATTCTAACTTATATCTTACGTTAAATCGCAAAAGTCGAGTCAAAACCGTGCTCAAATTCAGCGTTTGTGGGGTAGAAGTTAAGGATGGGACAGAGCTGGTTTAAGGAGGGAAAGAAGAGAGAGATCAGACGAAGGGTATAAGGAGGGAGGAGGAGGAGGGGTAGAAGCAGGAGGAGGAAGAAGAGCAGGAGGAGGAGGAGGAGGAGGAGGGTGGGGTGGACCGGCTCAAGGCCAAGGGGCTCCTGGGGCAAAAGTCTCTGGTGAGGGAGACATGATGAAGCTAATGAAGCCGGCAGAAGAAGTGGGCCTAAAAAAAACTGGATAAAACTGACACTGAAACAACGCAGGAAAATCAAACTCTTACTCACATTTAAAATATTTGTGCTTCCACTTATAATTTCTATGCTTTAATTCACTTAAATAAAAAAAGAAACGTAAATATAAGTCGGGTTATTAAGGCCAATAAAAGTGTAGTTAAAAAATAAATTAGAAGAAGTAAAAATATCCAGACTAAAACTTTTTAAATCCAAATGTTGAGCTTTTGACATTAAAATATCTTCTATTTCTAAATGCATGTGTGTGTGTGTGTGACAAACTGAACTTAAAATACCAAAGAAATTAAATCAAAATAGATAAAAATATTTGAATTTTAGGACTGAAGTCACGTTGAGGCCGTATACGAGAAGTCAGGTCCGTGCCAAGGCCCAACACTGTAAACATTTGTTTTTTCTAGCCGTGTTTTGATTCTATAACTTATAATAAAAAAATTTAAAAAATCACAAAAAATAAATAAAATAAAATAAATAAATTAAACAAATAATAATAATGCGGAAATATTTGCCACTAAATAAAACATTTAAAATAATAATAATAATAATAATAACAATAATAATAATAATACAGAAATATTTGCCACTAAATAAAACATAATAATAATAATAATAATAATAATAATGCCAAAATATTTGCCACTAAATAAAACATAAAAAAATAATAATACAGAAATATTTGCCACTAAATATTTTTTATAATAATAATAATAATAATAATAATAATAATAATAATAATAATAATAATAATGAATATAAATGAATTTCTTAAGACTTGCTCATCTTTTTCTCTTTTCTACTTTTCTACACACACGCACACACACATTTATACACACACCGTCAGTGATGTGTGTGTGTGTAAATGTGTGTGTGTGTGTGTGTGTAAATGTGTGTGTGTGTGCGTTTATTTTTGTAATTGACACCGTTTGATGAGGTCATGGGGCTTTTACTTTGAGCACAAAACCACACAGGGGACGACCACAAGAGGGCGCTGTTCCTAATTCTAACACTGGAGTTATTTTACTGAAAGCACAGATTTCAGTGTTCAGTGTTTTTTTTGAGCTGCAAGTTTAGAATTTTTGCGCTTCTTTCGACGTCAGCTGAATGAAAATAATTGTGAAAATATGTTGAAGAATAATTACGTTTTCAGACATTTTTTGTCTTGTGTCAAAATTTCACCAAAATGCAAGATTCTCAGTTTCTCAATCTGTGAATTTTCAAATATTTTTTTTAACTTTACAGATTTATGGAGAGTTATTTTATTTACATTTAGTACAGAATAAAAATCCACAATCTATAAAATTTACGTGTGACCTTTGGCTTTATGAATAAAAGTTTGATCACTTTTCGCAATTTCAAATATTCGTTTCTTTCAGTATTTTGTCGCTGCGTTTGGACCAGAGTATTTTACGATTACGATTACGATTTTCAACACTTTTTTGGGTTAAACTAACAAAAAATAGAGCTAAAAGTGTTCAGCGATTTCACATTTTGGTCCATCGTCTTTAAATCGTCAAAAGAAAGGAAGATAGAACGAAAACCAGCTGAAGATTCACACATTTAAAAATATTTATCTGCTGAAATTCGCGTAGAAAAATCAACACTGAAAACTGTAAGAAAATGAAGAAAACCTTTTAAATTCTCATTCATTAAAGTGGGAATGTTTTCGAGACGGGTTACGTTTGTGTGGGAAATTTTGAGTGAAATTTCAAAAGCGAAATTTGTAAATCGAAATTCGAAATTGCTTCACGTGTGGGGCACTCAAAGCAAACAGTTTAGAAACAAAAAATGAAATATAATTAAAGCAATGATTCGATTCTGCTCCATCTGTACACACATTTTACACATTTACAACAACAACGCAATAAAACTGAAAAATCCTGATTAAAAATGATGGAAACAATGTAAGACACACAAAAAAAAACACACACAAGCTCGTGCAAAAAGCCAAAACGGATCTTAATATTGAAATTTAAACGTTATGTAGACAAAAAGCAAAAGTAAAACAAAGCAAGAAGTGTAAACGTGCAAATACGACGAGTAAAAAATACCCGATTTTGCAAACGTGTTGTGAAATTTTTCGGACGTTAATTTTGACATTTGAAATCCGCGTTTGGTAAGTGCAGGTTTATCTCCGGATTACCTTATCAAGATCGAGATAGTTTTGTCAAGAAGTCGAGTTTAGCTGTTACTTAATCTGACAGACGACAGATAAAACTCAAGCTATAACGACAAAAAACATAAAAAGTTACAAGCAACACGCAATTTACACACACGCAAAACATGGAAATAAACACAGGCCTGTATCTCTTTTTATTTATGTGCACGTTGTTTCATACACACTTACGTTTTCATAAAGAATCACTTGAAAACGACAAGATTTTTTTTGTAGAAATCACAGTTTTGGTGCTAAACGTGAATCTGAATCTGTATCTAATATCGAAATTCGCAATTTGTTAACTAAACTAAACGTCATATTATGTTTTTTTGTGGTGTTATTTAAAAGTGGAAAGCGTCTTGCAGTTTTTATCATTTTAAATTTTGTATTTTTAGATGCAAAAATGTGTGAAAGTTGCAACTACTGAAGCAAAAAATGTTAAATTGTGCTCTTTGAGATTTTAGGTTTTGCAGATTAAATATAAAAATGATCCTTATTTCACTATTTGATAAACAAAAATAAGAAATGAAAAGAGCTGAGTTATGTTTTCAGTGTTGTTTTATATTTTAGTTAAAGTATTTTTTAATTCTGTTGAAATAAAACTTTGCAACACTGAGAGAATTCTGTTATTTTTATGCAAAATATTCAAGATCTTATGAAAATTTGAATTCGTATAGATGTGAAATCTCTTTTTTTCCCCTCATATTTATAAGAGGGAATATGATAAAAATGTAGAAATTATTTTTAATCTGAAATCTCTGCTTCCTCTCAGCTGTTGCTAGGGAGTAAAATATTATAATTCTGTAAAAAGCCTGCTCACGTTTACGAGACAAACGATCGAATTTCAATTAACAATTTTCGATTTTTCCTTGCAGAGGTGTGAGATAAAACTAAAAACTGTTACAAAACGCAAACAAAGACAAAATTGATCGTTAAAAAAGACAAAACAGACTTGTTCGAGTGCATCGATGTGATTTAAAACGAAAACCCAACGCAACTTTTTTCTGCAAATCTCAAAACTTGAAACAAAAAAAATGTGACCAAGTCTTAACACTTCAAGTCCCAAGTCGAGAATGCACCGACACCTTTTCTAAAAAAAAAAACATCCAAAAAAATCAAGCGTGCTTCTCGAAAATCTTTGAAAATCTTGAAAATAATTGCAAAACGAAAGGTAAATGGACTTAAATAAACTTACCTCAGCCATTGTCACTAGTGGGACGTTTCCAGGGAGACTACGGAGTTTGCCATTCCTCGCAAGTTCCTACAAAACAGCGAACTCTGCTCCTCTGCTCTTCTCCTCTTCTCCTACCGCAGAACGGGCATCAGGGCAAAAACGCAGGTAGTACAAGGAGAAAAAGTAGCAGTAGTAGCAGTAGTAGTAGCAGTAGTAGTAGTAGTAGTAGTAGTAGCAGTAGTAGTGTCTCCCTCCGTGTTGGTGTGTGTCTGAAGTGCTGGACTTGTGAGCGAGTCGGGGAGAGGAATGAGAGATCCTCCCACTCGGAGCACCTCAGGATCTGCCTCTGCCCCCTCCTCCCTCCTCTCCTCTCCTCTCCTCTCCTCTTCTCTCCTACGGCTCCTGTCCTGTGTCCTAGTCCCTTTCCGCTCTTTCCTAGATCCTCCGTCCTAGCTCCTGAGCCCGTTTCTCCTCTCTCCTGCGGCTCCTGTCCTGTCCTAAGTCTCCTCTTCTCCTACAGCCCTGTCCTTGTCCTAGCTCCTTCCTCTCTCTCCTACGCCTGTCCTATCCCTATTTCTTTCTCCTCTCTCCTAGCTCCTGTCCTCCTCTTCCTTCATGTCCTGTGTCTAGCTCCTTTCTCCTCTTCCTACGTCCTGTCCTATCTCCTATTTCCTTTCTCCTCTCTCCTGCAGCTCCTGTCTGTGTCTTCTCTCTACAGTCTTCCTGTGTCCTAGCTCCTTTCTCCTTTTTCCTGTAGCTCCTGTCCTGTGTCCTAGCTCCTCCTCCTCTCCTCGTCCTACCTGTCCTCTCTCTCCTACCGCTCCTGTCCTGTTCTTCTCTCTACAGTGTCCTGTCTCCTAGCTCTTCCTCCTCTCTTCCTACAGCCCCTGTCCTATCTCCTATCTCTTTCTCCCTCTCTCCTACAGCCCTGTCCTATCTCCTAGCTCCTTTCCTCTCTCCTATTTCCTCTGTCCTAGCTCCTGTCCTGTGTCTTCTCTCCTTTCTCTTTTCTCCTATAGCTCCCATCGTGTCTCCTTGCTCCTTCCTTCTCTGTCCTAGCTCCTGTCCTCTGTCTTCTCTCCTACAGCTCCTGTCCTGTGTCCTAGCTCCTTTCTCCTCTCTCCTAGCTCCTCTGTCCTAGCTCCTGTCCTGTGTCCTAGTTTCCTTCCTTTTCTCTCCTACAGCTCCTGTCCTCTCTCCTAGCTCCTTTTCCCCCTCTTTCCTAGCTCCTCTGTCCTAGCTCCTGTCCTGTGTTCCTAGCTCTTCTTCCTCTGTCCCTCCTGTCCTGTCTCTTCTCCTCTCTCCTACAGCCTGTCCTTCTCTCCTAGTCTTCTGTGTCCTTCCTCCCACAGTCATGTCCTGTGTCCTAGCTCCTTCTTGTCCTTCCTGTCCTGTCCTTCCTCCTCTCTCCTACAGCTCCTCTCCTATTTCCTCTCCTCTCTCCCGTCCTGTGTCCTAGCCTCCTTTTCTTCCTGCAGCCCCTGTCCTGTCCTAGCTCTTCCTCCTCTCTCCTGCGGCTCCTGTCCTAGTCTCTCTTCACAGTTCAGTCCTCCTAGCTCCTTCTCCTCTTTCCTACGGTTCCTCCTATCTCCTATTTCCTTTCTCCTCTCTCCTGCAGCTCCTGTCCTGTCCCAGCTCCTTCCGCTCTCTCCTACAGCCCCTCTATCTCCTATTTCCTTTCTCCTCTCTCCTAGCTCCTTGTCCTAGCTCCTGTCTGTGTCCTAGTTCCTCCTTTTCTCTCCTACAGCTCCTGTCCTCTCCTAGCTCCTTTCCCCTCTTTCCTAGCTCCTCTGTCCTAGCTCCTGTCCTGTGTCCTATCCTGTCCTGTCTGTCTCCTCTCTCCTACAGATCTCCTCTCTCTACATCTAATGTCTGTCTCCTAGCTCCTTCCTCCTCTCTCCTGCGGCTCCGTCCTAGCCTCCTTCCACAGTTCATGTCCTGTGTCCTAGCTCCTTCTCCTCTTTCCTACGTTCCTGTCCTATCTCCTATTTCCTTTCTCCTCTCTCCTGCGGCTCCTGTCCTGGTCTAGCTCCTCCCCTCTCTCTGCGCTCCTGTCCTAAGTCTCTCTTCCACAGTCATGTCCTGTGTCCTAGCTCTTTCTCCTCTTTCCTCCGGTTCGTCCTACTCTATTTCCTCCCTCTCTCCTGTCCTTCCTCTCCTCCTCTCGTCCTATCTCCTATTTCCTTTCTCCTCTCTCCTCTGTCCTAGCTCCTGTCCTGTTCCTAGTTCCTCCTTCTCTCCTACAGCTCATCCTATCTCCTAGCTCCTTTCCCCTCTTTCCAGTCCTCTGTCCTACTCCTGTCCTGTGTCCTAGCTCCTTCTTCCTCCCTCTCCTGTCCACAGATCCTGTCCTCTCTCTACATCTAATCTCCTCCTAGCTCCTCCTCCTCTCTCCTGCCTCCTGTCCTATCTCTCTTCCACAGTTCATGTTGTCCTAGCTCCTTTCTCCTACGTCCTGTCCTATCTCCTTTCTCCTCTCTCTGCTCCTGTCCTAGCTTCTCTCCTGCGGCTCCTTCCTAAGTCCTCTCTTCCCAGTTCAGTCCTGTCCTAGCTCCTTTCTCCTCTTTCCTACGGTTCCTGTCCTATCTCCTATTTCCTTTCTCCTCTCTCCTGCAGCTCCTGTCCTGTGTCCTAGCTCCTTCCTCCTCTCTCCTACAGCCCCTGTCCTATCTCCTATTCCTTTCTCCTCTCTCTCTGTCCTAGCTCCTGTCCTGTGTCCTAGTTCTTCCTTTTCTCTCCTACAGCTCCTTCTATCTCCTAGCTCCTTCCCCTCTTTCCTAGCTCCTCTGTCCTAGCTCCTGTCCTGTGTCCTAGCTCCTTCTTCCTCTGTCCTAGCTCCTGTCCTGTCTCCTGTCTCCTCTCTCCTACAGATCCTGTCCTCTCTCCTACATCTAATGTCCTGTCTCCTAGCTCCTTCCTCCTCTCTCCTGCGGCTCCTGTCCTAAGTCCTCTCTTCCACAGTTCATGTCCTGTGTCCTAGCTCCTTTCTCCTCTTTCCTACGGTTCCTGTCCTATCTCCTATTTCCTTTCTCCTCTCTCCTGCAGCTCCTGTCCTGTGTCCTAGCTCCTTCCTCCTCTCTCCTACAGCCCCTGTCCTATCTCCTATTTCCTTTCTCCTCTCTCCTAGCTCCTGTCCTGTGTCTTCTCTTCTACAGTTCATGTCCTGTGTCCTAGCTCCTTTCTCCTTTTTCCTGTAGCTCCTGCCCTGTGTCCTAGCTCCTTCCTCCTCTCACCTAGCTCCTCTGTCCTCGCTCCTGTCCTGTGTCCTAGCCCGTTTCTCCTCTCTCCTACCGCTCCTGTCCTGTGTCTTCTCTTCTACAGCTCCTGTCCTGTCTCCTAGCTCCTTCCTCCTCTCTCCTACAGCCCCTGTCCTATCTCCTTTCTCCTCTCTCCTAGCTCCTGTCCTGTGTCTTCTCTCCTACAGTTCATGTCCAGTGTCCTAGCTCCTTTCTCCTCTCTCCTACAGCTCCTGTCCTATCTCCTAGCTCCTTTCTCCTCTCTCCTACAGCTCCTGTCCTATCTCCTAGCTCCTTTCTCCTCTCTCCTACAGCTCCTGTCTGTGTCCTAGCTCCTTTCTCCTCTCTCCAGCTCCTCTGTCCTAGCTCCTGTCCTGTGTCCTAGTTCCTTCCTTTTTCTCCTACAGCTCCTGTCCTATCTCCTAGCTCCTTTCCCCTCTTTCCTAGCTCCTCTGTCCTAGCTCCTGTCCTGTGTCCTAGCTCCTTCTTCCTCTGTCCTAGCTCCTGTCCTGTCTCCTGTCTCCTCTCTCCTACAGATCCTGTCCTCTCTCCTACATCTAATGTCCTGTCTCCTAGCTCCTTCCTCCTCTCGCCTAGCTCCTCTGTCCTAGCTCCTGTCTTGTGTCCTAGCCCCTTTCTCCTCTCTCCTACAGCTCCTGTCCTAAGTCCTCTCTCCTACAGGTCCTATCCTGTCTCCTAGCTCATTTCCCCTCTCTCCTAGCTCCTCTGTCCTAGCTTCTGTCCTGTGTCTTCTCTCCTACAACTCCTGTCCTATGTCCTGTCTCCTAGCTCCTTTCTCTTCTCGCCTACAGCTCCTGTCCTGTGTTCTAGCTCCTTGTTCCTCTTTCCTAGCTCCTCTGTCCTAGCTCCTGTCCTGTGTCTTCTCTCCTACAACTCCTGTCCTGTGTCCTAGCTCCTTCCTCCTCTCTCCTAGATCATCTGTCCTAGATCATCTCTCCTATAGCTTGTGTCCTGTGTCCTATCTCCTTTCTCTTAAGTCCTCTCTCCTAGACGGTGTCCTGATTCTTCTGTCCTAGATTATTGCTCCTGTACGTCCTGTCCCGTCTCTCAGCTCCTGTCTCCTCTGTCCTAACTCTCCTATCTCCTTTCTCTTCTGTCCTAGCTCCTGTCCTGTCTCCTAGATCCTTTCTCCTAGCTGCTCTATCCTGTGTCCTCTGTCCAAGCTCCTCTCTCCTAGGTCTTGTCCCCTTGATCCTGTCTACTAGGTCCTGTCTCCTAGGTGTTGTCCTAGCTTCTCTCTCCTAACTCCTGTCTCCTTTGTCCTACATCCTGTCTCCTAGTTGCTCTCCTTGTCACCTAAGTCTTGTCTCCTAGATCCTGTCCTGTCTCTTCTGTCCTAACTCCTACCTCCTAGCTCCTGTCTCCTAGTTTCTCCTCTCTCCTTGCTCCCGTAAATGTATTTACATAAATACATCTGATTTTAGTTTGTTTTTTGTTTGTGTTTTTTTGTTTTGCATCCGTAATTTGCATGAACACTAATGATTTTTTTCTTGTGAGACTTCCCATACGTAATTCGGATTTTACTTATTGAAAACGAACTTTGAACCATGCATTTTTATACGTACATTTTTTTCTGTATAACTTATTGAATGTCGAAAAATCATTGAAGTATTTCTCGTCCATGTGCTGTGAACTCCACTTTGATAATTTTGATTTTTAATCCTGCTCTGACAGCGGCAGAATTCACATATTTGAAAGAATTCACATATTTCACATTTAAAAACTCAAATATTATTCTGGTCATAATTGGAACAGTGCAGAAACGGACGGTCCAACACAAATGGTTTTCATCGTGAAGGATCGATATTAATACCAGCTCTGATCTGGACTCGAATTGGATTATTGTTTTTTTTTTTTTTTTTTTTTTTTGGCTGGAATAAAAATTTTAAAAAGTCTCAAGATCTATAGATATGTTTTATAGAAATATTTCTCTCTTCCATTTTTTTTTCTCTCTCTTCCCCTCTATTTCTTTAATTATGCTTTCTCCCTTTGTCTCTTCTCTCACTCTTTCTCTTTCTCTCATCCCTCCATATTTGTCTTTCCTCTCTTCCTTTCTCTCCTCTTTGTCACCCTCTGTTTCTTTCTCTTTTTTACTCTTCTCTCTCTTTCTATCTCTTAAAATAATATTAAAGATACATGATAAAAGTCAAAGTCCTCTTCTCTCTCTTTTTCTCTATGCCATTTCTCTCTCTCGCTCTCTTTCTGCTCCTCTCATTCCCTCCTTTCTTTCTCTCTTTCTCTCCTGCACACATGTGGTTTGTAGGTGTGTTTTTCCACCTCTCCCTCACTCTCTCTCTTCCTCGCCTCTCCCTTACTTTCCTCACGCTCTCCCCCTCTCTTATCTCTCTCCCTCTTTCACCACATTTCTCTTTTCCTCTCGCTCTAACATTCTCCCTCTCCACTCCTTTTTCCCCTCTCCTGCGCACATGTGGTTTGTAGGTGTGTTTTTCCACCCCTCTCTCTTTCTCTCTCTCTTTTCTCTTCTTTCTTTCTCTCTCTCTCTGTGTGTCCCGTATGTGTGGGCTCTGGGTGTCACGGGCCAGTCCCCTCACAGCTGGCTGGACGAGGCCATGACACCCATCTTTCACAGAGATCTGATCAAAAAGACGACACCCCTCCTCCCTCTCTCCCTCCTTCTCTCTATCCCCTCCTCCCTCTCTCTCTCTCTCCCTCCCTCTCCGTCTCTCTCTTCTCCCCTGTGTACCAGACTAATGCCCCTGAATCGATGTTTGGTTTAAGAAAGCATGGGATTCCCTCATAATGACCTCCTCCAGGGCTGAGTCCACACTGTTGGGGTTTGTTGTATGTTTGTCTAATGTCCTTTTTCACAATCTCTACACGAGGGATGTAACAATAACCGAAATATCGCGATATCGTATCGTCAGAGTTCTCACAATAATATCGTGGATCATCACAATATATCGAATTACAAGTCTCTTTGCTTAAATTTATAGTTATGGTGCAGCAATAGTTAAAAAAAAAAAAGACAGAGAACTACATAGACCATGATCCTTTGCTCCATTTCAGTGCAGATTACAAGAAGAAATAACAGTTCTAAGCACTTTTAAGTCTTTGGATTACGTCTTGTCAAGGCATTTTAAAAAGAAAAAGTAGAATATTCACAGTTTTGTTTGTAAGCCTCTGCAAAATATCGCAATAAATATCGGACCATGAGATGTATATCGTGAAAATATCGTACCAAGAGATTTGGATATTGTTACATCTCTAATCGTGAGCCTCCCCACCATATCGTGAGCTTTCCCACGATATCGCAATAAATATCGTACCGTGAGGTTCATACCGTGTCAAAATCGTATCATGAGACTTGGATATCGTATCATGAGACTTGGATATCGTGAGACTTGGATATTGTACCGTGAGACTTAGATATCGTATCGTGACTCTTGGATATCGTATCGTGAGACTTGGATATCGTATCGTGAGACTTGGATATCGTATCATGAGACTTGGATATTGTACCGTGAAACTTAGATATCGTATCGTGACTCTTGGATATCGTATCGTGAGACTTGGATATCGTATCGTGAGACTTGGATATCGTATCATGAGACTTGGATATCGTATCGTGAGACTTGGATTATCGTATTTGAGACTTGGATTTCATGTTGTTAGATGTAGATATCATATCAGGAGACTTGGATATCGTATCGTGAAACTTGGATATCGTATCGTGAGACTTGGATATCGTATCGTGAGACTTGGATATCGTACTGTGAGACTTAGATATCGTATCGTGATGCTTCGATATCGTATCATGAGACTTGGATATCGTATCGTGAGACTTGGATATCGTATCTGAGACTTTGATATCGTATCGTGAGACTTGGATATCGTGAGATCTTGGATATCGTATCGTGAGACTTGGATATCGTATCGTGAAACTTGGATATCGTATCGTGAGAACTTGGATATCGTATCGTGAGACTTTGATATCGTATCGTGAGACTTGGATATCGTGAGACCTGGATATTGTACTGTGAGACTTAGATATCGTATCGTGACTCTTCGATATTGTATCGTGAGACTTGGATATCGTATCGTGAGACTTGGATATCGTTAACATCCCTAATCTATAACCATTTTCCAGTAAATCCACAGAGGTTAAAAAATAAATAAATAGAATTCTCCCGTATTATGGATAATTCTGTTTTGTTAAATACTCCTTACAGGTTCTATCTATATTACGCAAAACTGACTCTTGTGAGCTTTAAGCCACGTTAGAATGTTGTTCCCTCATCAAAAACAGACCTGGATTTGTGTTTTGTTTCATTCACATGTTTAAGTAATCCTGCATTATTAGTCTGTCTACATCTCCAAAGCTCAAAATGCTCTGTTCCACCTTGTGATGTCATGAAGCTGTCATTAACATTCAAGTTAACAGCAAAAATTTCACCTTTTGTTCAGCAGAGATTAAAAATTCCAGTGCTAAAATCATCCAAATGATTCTAGTGAAGGTGAATAGAGTTTAAAAACACAGTGGAGCACTTCCTGTATCACCACATGACATCATAAGGTGGAACAGAGTGTTTTCTGTTTGAAAGAAGATCTCAGCCTATACTCCAATTTGAGCGCAGACAAAAAGAAGCTCAGATATAAATGTGTGTATAAAAAGAATATGAACTTAAAAAAAAAAAAAAAAACTGGAGCACAATCAAACATCCCCATATATTTTTAATTCTTTCTATACTCATGTTTTTTTTAAGAATCCATCAGAAATTAACATTGAGGTTTAGTCAAATGAAAGACAAAAACATTACTCTATACCCTATATTGAAAGATGAACATTTTTATCACATTTAATTTGCTAGGAATGTAATAATAACCGAAATATCGTGATATCGTATCGTCAAAAGTCTCACAATAATATCGTGGACCATCACAATATATCGAATTACAAGTTCCTATGCTTAAATGTATTGTTTTACAGTAGAAACAGCTTATAAACATCAGGAACTACATATCCCATGATTCATTTTTATTAACATTATTACATGTGTAGTTGTTATAAAATTAAACTGTCGCTTTGAAGAAAAATTACAATCGCAAAATCAGAAAATTGTGGTTAAACTCTTCAAAACTATGAATTATTTCCGTCATAATCCCAAAAATTCAAGTAAAAAACATATTTCTTTGTGTTGTCTGCGCTGAAATGAATCATGGGATATGTAGTTCGCAGCGCAGGCAACATGAAGAAATATGTTTTTTACTTGAATTCTTGGGATTATGACGGAAATAATTCACACCAAAATCTTGTCAAGGTATATATCGCAATAAATATCGTATCGGGACATTTGGATATCGTTATCGTCCCTACTATTTGCAGTTTTTACCACATTTTTTAAATGATTTTTCTATTATAATTTCCACGTCTTCAAAGCAACAGTTTCATTTTATAACAACTACAGATGTAATAGCATTAATAAAGTAAAGATGCGCTATGTAACTTTTCAAATGGGCGTCCGTCACCTTCTTGTTTCTATGGAGATGCCATTGCTCTGCTTTGAATGTTCCACAGTATGACTTTAAACACTTCTACTTTACATTTATTCAATTACAGGTGGTTTTATAGCTCAAAAATATCTATTAAAACAGGTTTTCTGTGACTGTGAGCGGGTCGCCTCTCCACAGATCTGACCTGTAACTTTGTCTGGTCCGGTCTCCATGAAGATAGAAAGATTTAATGCCGCACTGTGAAACATTCCAGACAAAGCAATAACATCTCCACCAGAAAAGTTACACAACGCACTTTTAATCCATAATGAACTAATCGTTTTTTAAGATTCAGGTTTAGTGAGAAGCTTCTAACCCCGAACTCCTGCCCCCGTAAATAAGTGGTTACTAAAATGAATCATACGCATTAACATTAAGTCTTTCTCATGCTTTATTAAAGCTCATTAAAGTATTATAGAGGAACATTTTAGTATTATCTTGTAAACAACATACCACCCACGTCTTCAAGTGTATCCAGCAGTTTAAAGCAAAAAAAAAAAAGAAGATTGCGAAGGCCCATATTACGCTATTTTCTCATCTTTTATAATGCGGTTTCCTCATCACAAACAGACCCGGAGTTGTGTTTTTCACCTTGTGATGCCACGTGGGAATACAAGAAGAGCTCCACTGTGTTTTTAAACTCCACACACCTTCACTAGAGTCATTTTCAGTCATGGGATTACTAAAAGGTAAAAGTAGCTTGTAAAGGTCAAGTTAGCTCTTATATACATTAACACGCAGTTTATGGCATTTAATTGTAAGGTTGCGCTTTTATTTTGATGACTTCCGGTGTGAACGGAAGTGAAGGAAAAAAACGTTAGCTTGTTATAAAGAAACGACGCACAGTAAAACGCGGCAATGTTAATAGTGAAAATCAAAACAACGGAGAAAAGTTATATAAAACAAAGTAAAGATAGCTACAGTCGACAGGGGAACAAGGTTTGTTTGACTTGTTAATGTATATTTGAACTTCTTGTCACTTGTATCAAATTAATGTTAAATATGGATAACGGTTAAGCAATGTAATGAGCTAGTGATGCTGTAAACGTATGGTAATTGCTGTTATTTTGTTCTTGTCTAGCTCTTACGTTGGTTCTATGACACGGCAAGGAAAGATTAAAAGTCATTTAACCATCAGTTCTGGCCTTCTCAGTTCGACTGGATGCTACAGAGCTGTTATTCATGACGTTACAGGGTTGAACAGGGCATTTTGAGCTTTGAATTAATGAATGTTTATTCGGACAGTAATACATAGAACATAAATAAAAAACTTAAATACATAGATATAACACAAAAAGTAACTATTTCCATTCTATAATAACAGGCAAAATAAATGTTGCGCCGAATTTTCCTTGTGTCCGAAAAAGGAGTGAGAGAAAGTAAAGAGTTATTTCACCCCACCCCTTTTTTCTAGTTTTGGAAATGTAAGTGCGGTTGTATGTATAATTATAATTTTTTATTAGTGAGTATTAGGGATGGGCATGATTAATCGATTAATCGATAATTGATCATTAAGAATTTCATCGATTACGTTGATTTTAATCGACAAACCGAATGTAGGTTGCTGTGCGTAGCGTGACCAAACAGGGTCAGTGTACATGTGTCTCTCTGCACTCAGAAGGAGCGAGACACAAACAGTCGGTCAGTCTGCAACGTACCGAAGCACAAATGCGTATTTAACGATGACTTGTACAAGAAATTCCACACTTTCCGTTGCGTTCGGGACAAGTGTGAGTCCATGTGCATGCACAGTGTAATAAAGCAGCACATATGTTTCGGTGTCCAGTGGGAAAAAGCTTTACCAGGTGAGAGTCGCGCAATGTCGATGACGAGTCCCCACCTCCCTCCCCCCGTACGGTGTCCTGGTTTTGACAAACGCAAATATGGTCACACTAACCTGTATTCCACTGAGTCATGTCTTTTAATCCGACAGAAATTGAACCGCATCAGCGACACAAGAGCTGTAGTTTTATCTTCGCTTAGTTTATGCAAATTAGCGATGTGGTTTTAAGTTTTGTTTCTGTGAGAGTTGCACAAAAACTGAATTAAACACATTATAATGTCAAACGGGCTGATGTGGCTCTAGAGTCGTTACGGTTTATATGTCGTAAAACTGAATTTATTTATGCAGATTAGTAGTGCAGATAGTAATAATAATGATGATCATTTTAATATAAAAACGTTAATGATTAATCGATAATGAATCGTTAATTCTTCCGACGATCGATAAAGAAAATTTCATCGAATGCCCATCCCTAGTGAGTGTAGCAGCGAGTATAAGTTTTAGTGCTTATGCTACATCAACTTACAAACACCTGAACTCCTCATGGCCCCTGTTTCTTTGACCGGCTGTAAACTGGGACGATCTGAGAAGTTCTGGGGCAAATATGAATACATGAATTCAGTTATGAGGTTCTTTTTTCAGACCAAGAGTTTGTTTTCGTACCTGACAGTTTCGACTGCTCACTAACGGTCTTCCTCAGAGTCATGTGCTGTTGCTGCGATGTTTGACGTGCAGGGTCAGCTGATTTAAACAGATTTTGCCGCTGTCTTCCAAGCGCCATCTGCAGTCCGACTTCCTCAGGACAGTATCCCAGGTGTGTGAGAGTAAAAACGCCCCCTCGTCCGGGTTTATCGTCCCGTGGGCACGTTTCCGTATTTCGATTGCCTCTTTAATCCAGCGATGATGTTTTTTCCTTCTGTCCCAATGATGTTTGCTCCGTCCAAGTCCATAATGTGTTTCTCTCGTTTACAGTGCTCAGAAATGGCTGATTTGAGTTGTTCCTGTTCTGCTTTGTGTTCGTCTTCACTGTTTCCTTCCTATGTTCATTTTTGCGTGTACTGAACGCCCTCCCTGTTTCCCCGATGTATGTTTTATTACAGGACATGCAGGGTATTTCATATATGACATTATATTTATGCTCCTGTTCTGTTTCGTCTTTTGAGTGGACGAGAAATTGAGTAAATTAATTTTCTGTTCGGTTTCACTGGTGTGTTGATATTGTGTTTTTTCATTGCCCTCTGCATGTTTTCTGTTATGCCCCTCGTATACGGTAACGTTACCATGTCTGTGCTCTTTTTTTTCCGTCACAGCAACATCACATGACTCTGAGAAAGACCGCTAGTGAGCAGTCAGGTACGAAAACAAACTCTTGGTCTGAAAATAACCTAATAACATAAATGATCAGAAGACGAAATTAACCTGATTGGACGATGAATTCATTTGTGTAGCGTTTTTGCATTTCTCTGTGCGTGAAAACCTAGAGAAAGATGCATATATGATTCTTTGACCTGATGTAAACTGGGACAAGAGTCATCTGAGAAGTTATGGGTAAAATACGAATATATGAATTTAGTTGTTTATTGTTCTTGGCATATAAACGTAGAGAGAGAGATGTACATACGACTCTTTAACCTGTTGTAGACTGGGACAAGAGTGATTTCAGAAGTTCTGAGATCAAAGATGTAAACCAGGGGTGTCAAACTCATTTTGGTTCGGGGGCTGTATCCAACTTACTTTAATCCCAAAGGGGCCGGATCAGAAAACTCATGTCATATAAACCCCAAAAATAACAATAAGTTCAAATGTTTGTGCAGAGAAACACAAATCTATTACAGATTTTTTTTTTTTTTTTTATGGATTAACTCTTTCTTTTATAAAATACTTTAATATTATGAACAACCTGAAACTTTAAGAAAAATGCAATTTCAACACAATGTTTTAAAAATAACTTGTATGTAAATAGGAATAAGTCAATTTTTCTTGTAAAATTCTGCACTCGGCTCCACTTTTCTCATGTTGGACATTTTTCTGATGAGGGTGTCACGGTCAACAGTCAAAACGATCGTCCTTTAAGAGCGTTTGGAAAGAGACAAGTCTTCATTTGTGCTGCTCTGGTGGGAGGGGCCACGTACAGAGACGCTGGAGACGCTGCTGTGATCAACACCACAGAAAATTACCAATATTTTAATAGAAAATATAATTAAAATATTTTAGTAGAAAATCAGCCGAGGGCCAGATTAAAGGTCTTGGAGGGCCTTATGTTTGACACCTGTGATGTAAAGAATTCAGTTGTGTAGCCTTCTTGGATTTCTCTGCATGAAAATGTAGAGAAAGATGCATATACGATTGACCGACTTGCTGTAAACTGAGGCGAGAGAGATCTGAGGTTTTAGGGGCAAAGATGTAATGAATTCAGTTGTTTATTGTTCTTGGCATGTAAACGTAGAGAGATATATGAAAATGCGAGTCTTTAATCATGTTGGAGGCTGGGACAAAAGCGATCTGAGGTTTTAGGAGCAAATATGAATATATGAATTCAGTTGTGTTGTGTTCTTGGATTTCTCTGTGCATGTCAATGTAGAGAGAGATACTTATAGGACTGACTGACCTGCTGTAAACTGGGAGACTTAGTGTTCTTGGCATGTAAGCACAGAGAGAGAGAGAGATATGTTTTTATGATTCTTTAACCATGTTGTAGAATGATCTGAGAAGTTTTATGAATAATATGAATATATGAGTTTTCTTCTGTTGCGTCCTTGGATTTCTCTGCATCTAAACGTAGAAAAAAGATGCATATATGATTCTTTGACCTGCTGTAAACTGGGACAAGAGTGATCTGAGAAGTCTTGCGGTCAAAGATGTAATGAATTCAGTTGTGTAGCGTTCTTGGATTTCTCTGTGTCTGTAAACATAGAGAAAGGTACTTATAAGATCGACAGACCTGCTGTAGAAAAATATGAATATATGAATTCAGTTGTGTAACGCTCTTGGATTTCATCTAAACGTAGAGGACGATGCATATGCGATTCTTTGACCTGCTGTAAACTGGGACAAGAGTGATCTGAGGTGTTTTTAGGGACAAAGATGTAATGAATTCAGTTGTTTAGTGTTAGAGAGATATGTATATACGATTCTTTAACCATGTTGTAGGCTGGGACAAAAGTGATCTGAAGGGTTTTAGGTAGGGTCACCAAACGTCCGTTTTTCCCCGGACATGTCCGTATTTTGCGTAATGTCTGGGGCGTCTGGGTTTTTTTTTTTTTTATAAAGTGATGCAAATGTCCGGGTTTTCAGTGCCGCTCATTAAACTGAGCGTCTCTCGTAGCGTCTGTGACTCAGAAGGAGCGAGACACAAACAGTCGGTCAGTCTGCAACACACCGAAGCATAAATGCCTTGTACAAGAAATTCTCCGTTTTCTGTCCCGGTCGGGACAAGTGTGAGTCCATGTGCACAGGTTGTGAGGTGAGAGTGCAGTGTTCCTCGTTTATCGCGGGGTTACGTTCTAAAAATAACCCGCGAGAGGTGAAATCCACGAAGTATCAACTTTATATTTTACAATTATTCTATCTGTGTTAAGGCTGTAAAACCCCTCAGCCACAAACTTTATACACTTTTCTCAGACAGGATCGACAGGTGCAACCCTTTTTACTTCCTTCTTAAAACTTGCTGCTGCTGTCGTCTGGTTACACTTGTACAAGAAATTCCCCGTTTTCCGGTCCGGTCACAACAAGTGGGAGGCCTTGTGCACAGGTTGCGAGGTGAGAGTAGCTCAATGCCGAAGCCCCACGTTCCACCTCCGGTAAAGTGTCCAGGTTTTCACAAATGGACATATGGTCACCCTAGTTTTAGGGGCAAATTTGAATGTGTGAATTCAATTGCGCAGCATTCTTGAATTTCTCTGTGCACGTAAACGTAGAGAGAGATATGCATATACGATTTTTTATACGATTTCTGTGCATAAAAACTTTAAGATGTATATATGATTCTTTGACCTGCTGTAAACTGGGACAAGAGTGATCTGAGGTGTTTTTAGGGACAAAGATGTAATGAATTCAGTTGTTTAGTGTTAGAGAGATATGTATATATGATTCTTTAACCATGTTGTAGGCTGGGACAAAAGTGATCTGAAGGGTTTTAGGTAGGGTCACCAAACGTCCGTTTTTCCCCGGACATGTCCGTATTTTGCGTAATGTCTGGGGCATCTGGTTTTTTTTTTTTATAAAGTGATGCAAATGTCCGGGTTTTCAGTGCCACTCATTAAACTGAGCGTCTCTCGTAGCGTCTGTGACTCACAAGGAGCGAGACACAAACAGTCGGTCAGTCTGCAACACACCGAAGCATAAATGCACATTTATCAATGACTTGTACAAGAAATTCTCCGTTTTCCGTCCCGGTCGGGACAAGTGTGAGTCCATGTGCACAGGTTGTGAGGTGAGAGTGCAGTGTTCCTCGTTTATCGCGGGGTTACGTTCTAAAAAATAACCCGCGAGAGGTGAAATCCACGAAGTATCAGCTTTATATTTTACAGTTACT
This sequence comes from Boleophthalmus pectinirostris, assembly GCF_026225935.1. Classification (NCBI taxonomy): domain Eukaryota; kingdom Metazoa; phylum Chordata; class Actinopteri; order Gobiiformes; family Gobiidae; genus Boleophthalmus; species Boleophthalmus pectinirostris. The sequence continues at coordinate 34,862,746 of NW_026571140.1, forward strand.
CTATCTGTGTTAAGGCTGTAAAACCCCTCACCACACACTTTTTATACACTTTAAAAACTTTAAGATGTATATATGATTCTTTGACCTGCTGTAAAGTGGGACAAGAGTGATCTGAGGTGTTTTTAGGGACAAAGATGTAATGAATTCAGTTGTTTAGTGTTAGAGAGATATGTATATACGATTCTTTAACCATGTTGTAGGCTGGGACAAAAGTGATCTGAAGGGTTTTAGGTAGGGTCACCAAACGTCCGTTTATCCCCAGACTGTTTTTCCGTTTTGCAAGTCCTGTCCTGGGCGTCCGGGCGAGGTGAGAGTAGCTCATTGTTGAAATAAGGTCACTCTAGTTTTAGGTGCAAATTTGAATATATGAATTCAGCTGCGCAGCATTCTTGAATTTCTCTGTGCATGTAAACGTAGAGCGAGATATGTAAATACGATTCTTTAACCATGTAGCCTTCTCTGATTTCTCTGCGTGAAAATGTAGAGAAAGATGTATATAGGATTCTTTGACCTACTGTAAACTGAGACAAGAGTGATCTGAGAAGTTTTAGGGACAAATTTGCATATGTGAATTCAGTTGTTTTGCGTTCTTGAATTTCTTTGTGCACGTAAACATGGAGAGAGATATGCTTATACGATTTTTTAACGTGATCTAAAGAGTGATCTGGAAAAGTGTTGCGGTCAAAGATGTAATGAATTCAGTTGTGTAGCGTTCTAGAATTTCTCTGTGTCTGTAAACGTAGAGAAAGATACATATAAGATTGACTGACCTGCTGTAGAAAAATATGAATACATGAATTCAGTTGTGTAACATTCTTGGATTTCTCTGCGTGAAAACGTAGAGAAAGATGTATATAGGATTCTTTGACCTACTGTGAACTGAGACAAGAGTGATCTGAGAAGTTTTCAGAAAAAATATGAATATATGAATTCAGTTTTGTAGCTTTTTTGGATTTCTCCGTGTATGTAAACGCCAAGAAAGATAGATATAAGACCGACTGACCTGCTGTAAACTGGGACAACAGTGATCTGAGGTTTCAGGGTCAAATACTACGAATATACGGATTCAGTTGTGTTCTTGGATTTCTCTGTGCATGTAAAGAGCGAGAGAGAAGCGTTCACAGGTAGCTCCGTTTTTTCCTGGTGTGAGAGACGGTCCCCCTACTTCACCTTAACACGAACGCGTGAACACAGCCCAACAAGTCCTGCCTTGTGTGGACAGGAATGTGTGTGGAGCAGGGCCACTTCACACACACACGCACGCACACACACGACGACACACACGCACACACACGACACACACACAACGACGACACAGATGTTATTCCTTTGCCCTGAATGTTCCGAAGTTGCGTTGCATTTAATCAATTAATCGTGATGGTAAACATACATCTGTACCGTAAGTGGGTCATTCTCTCCGTAGATCTGACCTGTAACTTGACCTGGTGACGTCGCCAACTTGTTTTCAGGGAGATAGAAGTTTAAAATTGTGGAACATTCCAGGAAAACCACTAACATCTACACGAAGACAAGCACCTTAATGTACCTTGTAAGTTGAGAAAGAAGTACCACACACGCTGCATCAAATGTATATTTTAGCACCACCAGCTTGTCTTAAGGGAGATAAACAGTTTAAAGCAACACTGTGGAACATTCCAGGCAAGATCTCCATGGATACAGAAAGGTGGTGGATCATTCCTGGCAGAAAAGTAACTTAATACACATTTTAAGTTGTGAAAGAAACAGCACAGGAGTCGCATCAAGTTTATATTTTTGCATCACCAGCTTGTCTTCAGGGGCACACATAGTTTAATGCCATACTGTGGAACATTCCAGGCAAAGCAATAAGATCTCCGTGGTTACAGAAAGGTGGTGGACCATTCCTGGCAGAAAAGTTACTTAATACACCTTTTAAATTGTGAAAGAAGGTCCACACAAGTTGCATGGAGTTTATACTTTTGCATCACCAGGTTGTCTTCAGGGGACATGCATAGTTTTCATGCCATACTGTGGAACATTCAAGGCAAAGCAATAAGATCTCCGTGGAAACAGTTATGTGGCAGACCCTTCCACAGAAAAGTTACTCAATACATCTTTTCAGTTGTGAAAGAAGCACTACACACGCTGCATCAAATGTAAGTTTATACTTTAGCGTCACCAATTTGTCTTAAGGTGGATAAATAGTTTAAAGCAACACTGTGGAACATTCAAGGTAAAGTAATAAGATCTCCATGGATACGGCTATGTGGCAGACCCTTCTGCAGAAAAGTTACTCAATACACCTTTTCAGTTGTGACAGAAACACCACACGAGTTGCATCAAGTTTATACTTTTGCATTGCCTCCTTGTCTTCAGGGGACATACATAGTTTTAATGCCATATTGCGGAACACTCAAGGCAAAGAAAAAAGATCTCCATGGATACAGAAAGGTGGTGGACCCAAAAGCAGAAAATTTACGTAATACACCTTTTAACTTTTGACAGAAACACCACACAAGTTGCATCAAGTTTATACTTTAGTGTCACCAGCTTGTCTTAAGGAGGATAAATAGTTTAAAGCAACAGTGTGGAACATTCCATTCCATGTCCAGTGTGGACATTAAGATCTCCATGGATACAGAAAGGTGGTGGACCCTCCTCCCCCTTGCAGAAAGTTACTTAATACACCTTTTAAGTTGTGACAGAAACACCACGAGTTGCATCAAGTTTATACTTTTGCATCGCCAGTTTGTCTTTAATGCCATACTGTGGAACTTTCTAGGCAAAGCAATAACATCTCCATGGATACAGAAAGGTGGTGGAACCCTCCGGGCAGAAAAGTTACTTAATACACGTTTTAAGTTCAGTAAGAAGTACCACACACGCTGCATCAAATGTAAGTTTATACTTTAGTGTCACCAGCTTGTCTTCAGAGGGTAAATAGTTTAAAGCAACACTGTGGAACATTTCAGGCAAAGCAATAAGATCTCCATGGATACAGAAAGGTGGTGGAACTCTCCGGGCAGAAAAGTTACTTAATACACGTTTTAAGTTGAGAAAGAAGTACCACACACACTGCATCAAATGTAAACGTTTACTTTAGTGTCACCAGCTGTTCTTCAGGGGCGTAACTAGTTTAATGCCATACTGTGGAACATTCCAGGCAATGCAATAAGATCTCCATGGATACAGTTATGTCGCAGACCCAAAAGCTGAAAAGTTACTCAATACACCTTTTGAGCTGTGAAAGAAGCGCCACACACGCCGCGTCAAATATAAACGTACACTTCAGCGTCGCCAGTTTGTCTTCCGGGGCGTAAATAGTTTAAAGCAACACTGCGGAACATTCCAGGCAAAGCAGTAAGATCTCAAAAGCGGAAAAGTGACTTAATACACCTTTTCAGTTGTGACAGAAGACAGACACAAGTTGCGTCAAGTTTATAGTCATTTTTTGTTTCGTCAGTGTCCCGTAGACTTGCGGCAGAACGAGCCTGCGGGCCGAGATCCGTCACACCTCCCGGCGTAACACTGACGTAACACTCCCCATTATAGACGTATATTTAAGGACAATTTGCAGATTACAGGTTCACTTGTGCCGCTTTAGTTTCTCTCTTTGTGCTTTGGGTCTGTCCTCCTCCAGTGTCTCGGGGAGGGAAAGCCTGGATGATTTTTACCCATTAAAGGCATCTGCTAATCCCCAAATTACAGCGCGAGTTCGGACAGGTTCGTACAGAGGTGTGTGTGTGTGTGTGTGTTCTAGGTGTGTGTGTGTGTGCGTTTGTGGGACAGATGCGGTGAGGGAGGGGTTCGTGGATGGGCTTGTCACCGGGTGGGATGTCCCAAGGTGTGCCGTGTGCAAAAGATCACTCCTGACTAACACGAGAAGAGGCCCATCGCTTCTGCTGACTGTGTTTTTTTTGTTTTGTTTTTTTTTTATTTCTCAAGCTGCGCCCAGGATCCAGAGTTCGTAATATTAATTTGAATGACCTAAATTTCATGTTTTCAAGTTTCCTGTTTTGCTGGTGCATGGAATTAAAAATGGAATTAAAAGATTTAAGATGATTTAGATTGTTGTGAATGCAAAACTATAGACAGTGTTGGGAAGGTGACTTTTAAAATGTATTTCCCTACTGATTACAGATTACAGACCCCAAAATGTAGTTTGTAACAAGTAATCCATGAAATTACTTAAAGTGAGTAACGTAATCGGAATACTTTGGATTACTTGATTTGCTGTAGAGAAGCAAAGATATCGTAACAGTAGATGTTTTGTCTGATAAAAGAAAATGAAAAGCCCAAACTTTACTGAACCAATTAAAAATATTATTGATAGAAGAGGAGGAAACACCTGCACGCAGCATGATTTAGTCCTGTTAAATCCTGGTTTAGTCCTGGTTTAGTCCTGGTTTAAACCTGGTTTAGTCCTGTTTTAGTCCTGGTTTAAACCTGGTTTAGTCGTGGTTTAGACCTGGTTTAAATCCTGGTTTAGTCCTGGTTTAGTCCTGGTTTAAACCTGGTTTAGTCCTGGTTTAGTCCTGTTTTAGTCCTGGTTTAAACCTGGTTTAGTCCTGTTTAGTTTAGTCCTGGTTTAAACCTGGTTTAGTCCTGGTTTAGTCCTGTTTTAGTCCTGGTTTAAACCTGGTTTAGTCCTGGTTTAGTCCTGTTTTAGTCCTGGTTTAAACCTGGTTTAGTCCTGGTTTAAGTCCTGGTTTAGTCCTGTTTTAGTCCTGGTTTAAACCTGGTTTAGTCCTGGTTTAGACCTGGTTTAAGTCCTGGTTTAGTCCTGGTTTAGTCCTGGTTTAGTCCTGTTTTAGTCCTGGTTTAAACCTGGTTTAGTCCTGGTTTAAACCTGGTTTAGTCCTGGTTTAAGTCCTGTTTTAGTCCTGTTTTAGTCCTGGTTTAAACCTGGTTTAGTCCTGGTTTAGTCCTGGTTTAGACCTGGTTTAAGTCCTGGTTTAGTCCTGGTTTAAGTCCTGGTTTAGTCCTGGTTTAGACCTGGTTTAGTCCTGGTTTAGTCCTGGTTTAGCCCAAAATGTGAAACAGGAAAATACTGCTGTGTAATCCATTTATTCCAACAAAGTAACTGTAATCCAATTACCACTCACTGAAACAGTAACTGTAACTGAATACAGTTACTCATAATTTGTACTCTGATTATGTAACTCTGGTACATGTAATCTGTTACTCCCCAACACTGGAAATAGATTAACAATAGATTAGGGCGACAGTAGCAAGTATTTGTCCAGTGTGTCAAAGGTTGGTGATTCAAATCTCGCTCTTCAAATGAAACTAAGAAGCTCACAGTAACGTTCCTGTAGACGTGCAAATGCCTTGTGCCTCCGCTCAATTTATTTCTCGCCAGCGACTAGGTCAGGAATCAAAATACACTAGACGGTTTGCAAAAACATCAGAAGTGCGAGTTCGGGCACCAGCCAATCAGCGAAGAGTCATACATTCTGTGTTGTCAATGATTCCCGACATCGAGGATTTAAAGCCGGAACAAAGAGAATGTTTGGTGAATTTTATCAAGGGGAAAGACGTTATTGTCCTTCTTCCTATGGGATTTTGGAAAAGCTTAATATACATGTTAGCCACATTTAGCGGCGCATTACACACGTCATGACCAAATAGCAGCGATTGGTTAAATAAAAAAAAGTACCTGCCTACAGTCGAGCGAACAAATCCTAATGCTGCGAGGTCAGACGGTTTCTACAAAGTCAAACCGGGCGATGGATCAGGCTCACAAATGCAAGGAACAGCAAAACAAAAGTGAAAAAATGCATAGCAGACTGCATAGATGACTGATGTCCAAAAGTGTTTTTATGTTTGAATAACGTTTCGGCAAAAAAGCTTTCATCAGATCATTTTCTCATTTTGGACCACAGTATACAAAACAGTTGTCTCCGCTCAATTTCTTTTCTCTCCAGCGACTAGATCAGGAATCAGAATACACTAGACGGTTCGCAAAAACCCTGTAGACCGCACATCGGCCAATCAGCGAAGAGCTGTGAAGCCATGACGTCAAACTCAGCAATTATAGCAGTAATTAGTAAAATGAAAAAAGTTCCCGCCTAAAGTCAAGCGAACGAATCCTAACGCTGCGAGGTCAGACGGTTTCCATGAAGTGAAACCGTCTGATGAATCAGGTTAGGTGCTCATATCCCCCTCCAACGAATGGGACGTCCCCAAAGGTCACAAATCCCCCTCTTGACATAAACATTATTGATACACAGAAAAATGTGACCATTGATCATTTAGTGTAAAAAAAAACCCCAAAACATACTGATTGGGACCTGACGAGTGCAAAAACGAAGAATTATATTTTTACAAACATTAATTTTATGTTTTAATCATTTTGATAGAACACAATAAAGTCACAATTGAATAATGATTGGCCAAAAATGTTTTATTAAGTGCCTGAACAACTCAAAATGTGTTGGACATACAGTATATGTCCACATTTGTCCTCTGCATTAAACCCGTCCCTGCATGTTTCACGTTGCTGGAGGAAACCAAAGCCCCTGAACCCAGAGAGAAACATCCAAACTCTACACTGGGAGTTGAACGTGAAATCTTCTGGCTGCGAGGCGTGAATGCCACTCAGCCGCCGTCCCACTTAGGGTTGGTGGCAACTACTGACTTGTCTGTGTGACGTAAGCTGTAATTGATGTAATCCTATCTCAGTGGGTTGTACGCTCGCTCTTGTTTTGAGGGAAAAGTTGCGAGATCGGCCAACTGAATCATTTTAGAGGTGACGGGAGGCTGTTGACTAGAGTTGTTATTTTTTTCTGTAGAGTGGAAAGAAATGTACTCCAAAAAATTACAAAAATTATATGTAAAAAAATGTGTAAAAGTGGCAAAGTGGGTTGTATAATGTCCCTTTTGAAAGAGAAATGCTGCGCCAATGAACACAAAACATCAGTAACATCTGGGTCTGGTCAAGTGGTAACGGAGGGAAACAGGGGCAGATTTTTTACATTCAAATGTCCCTTATTCAGAAACTAGAGGGACTATTGAAATAAGTAAAGTATCAGAATGTAGGAAAGAGTTACACTCCAACAGGGTCAAGTTAAACCTGTGATATTCTTTCAAGTTGTTGACATAAAATTTAAAAACTCATGTCAGTAACGGAGGGAATGAAATATGCAGCACTTTTTGGGCAATAAATCCAAACAGTGATAACTCTTGGTTCTCACTTACATATCCTTAACAAACTGGTTTGAATATTTGCTTCATATAGTTTTCTACCATATGGTACAAGATTAGGCTGAAAAACCTCTTACTTTTTGACTCATGAGATTTTTTATTAAGAAAGGTCATGGTAACGGAGGGAAAAGTAACGGAGGGAAAATTGTGCAAACAAGTAGAAGGTGCAGGATTTTGCATAATTTGTCGCTTTTTTCTTCCGAATACTTTAATATAACTTCAAAATGAAAGGAAACTATTTCTATAAAATATGTCAGTCCTTCCAAGCAAATTTTATAATTTTAATAATAAAAAAAAAAAAAAAATCATGTACCTTCATCAACAGTTGAAAGATCAAATAACACAAGATATGATGAAATACATCCATTTATTGACATGATTTTCAGGTCTTTGAAATTTGGGAAATAATTTTTGTTCCATGTTTCATACATGGTCTGTTTAAAACGTATGTAACTTTAGAACCAAAACTGGTACAGAAAAAAGGTCAACAGTTTCATAAACTAGAGTACATATGTATCTGTTCAATACATTTTTATATCAGATGCATTAACTTGAATTTTGGCCTTGTTGTTTACTTCTGCTTGACCGGGCCCTTATTTCACACATTAGAAGGAGTAAGAAATGAACCCACAACCTCCATACTGACAGTGAGAACAGCTAACCACTCTGCCAATGTGCGCCACTGCTTGTTTGTGCTTTTGTATTGTGGACAGTATTTTTATTGAACAGTACATTTCATAAAGGGACAACATGTACTTTTCAAAAACCAAGCTGCCAGTTCTTCAGCAGATGGCTCCGGTCCAGTCCTTTTGGCAGAGAAAGAGTGTATCCTTGAACCTGAACGTAGCCCACAGCACAACAAAATAATACCCAGAAATATCGGAGAGGTGAGCTACGGGGTGAACCAGACAGACTGACAAAGAGGACGCGCAGTGGCAGAGTCGGTAGCACCTCAACCTTTTCATAAAGAGGATGGTTTGAGTTATAGAGGGTTGAGAAGTTCGACGAAATCCAAAACAACAGAGACTAACTTCACCACATGTGTAAAATACTAATGTGTACTTTGGTGTCATTTTGTTTTGTTATGAATTTTCAACAGTTTTATGAAATATTACAATTAAAAAATGACCAACAATTATCAACAACATATGTTTTACCTCAATCTGTGTATCATTCGTTCATTCTTTTGTCAATATAAAACCAAAAAAAGGAACTATTTTCTTCATTATTTGTCTCCAAAACCATTTTTTTTTGTTTTGTTTTGAGGGCAAAAAGTATATTTTTTATTTACTTACAGACTTGATATTTTACACTTTTGTAGCTAAGGCTCTAAATTAAGCTTTTTTTTATGTTCAAAAAGTTGTTTATACATGTTTGTTTTGTATTTTGTATGAAAGAATGTGAATTTTCTTTTTTCATTTGTATTTCTGAACATATATCTTTAATTACAGCCACATGACACTACTACAGCATGCAGATTGTGAAATAACAGGTTGTACTGGAAAAAAAAGGATGTTTAACACTTTATTAGGAGGTAAAAGGGGGAGTTTTAATTGCAAAATTAAGAAAAAAATCCAGGCGAGGACAAATGTACTAAAGCTACTAGATCTGGAAGGGTCAATAAAACAAAACAAACTGCAGTTTATTAAAGTACCATTAAATAAATACCCAAAACCACAGGTGTCAAACATGCGGCCCGGGGGCCAGATCCGGCCCTCCAAGACCTTTAATCTGGCCCTCGGCTGATTTTCTACTAAAATATTTTAATTCTATTTTTTATTAAAATCTTGTTAATTTTCTGTGGTGTTTATCACAGCAGCGTCTCTGTACATGGCCCCTCCCACCAGAGCAGCACAAATGAAGACTTGTCTCTTTCCAAACGCTCTTAAAGGACGATCGTTTTGACTGTTGACCGTGTCACCCTCATCAGAAAAATGTCCAAAATGAGAAAAGTGGAGCCGAGTGCAGGATTTTACAACAAAAATTGACTTATTCCTATTTCTACAAGTTAATTTTAAACAAGTTCATGTTAAAACATTGTGTTGAAATTGTATTTTTCTTAAAGTTTCAGGTTGTTCATAATATTATAATATTTTGTAAAAGAAAGAGTTCATCAATTAAAAAATATTTCTGTAATAGATTTGTGTTTCTCTGCACAAATATTTGAACTTATTGATATTTTTGGGGTTTATATGCCTTGAGTTTTCTGATCCGGCCCCTTTGGGATCAAAGTCGGTTGGATATGGCCCCCGGATCAAAATGAGTTTGACACCCCTGCCCAAAATGTTACAAAATGTACTTTTAAATAAGAAATTTAGACATCCTGTACCTGATTTTCTCTTATGTAGTTGCCCCAGATCTCATAACCTGCTACTGAGGTCAAAATAAGTCTGCTGCGTATCTCGTTATAATAGGGTGACCGTATTTCTGTTTGTGAAACCGGGACATCTGACCGGGGGTGGGAGGTGGGGCCTCGACATTGAGCTACTCTCACCTCGCAACCTGTGCACATGGCCTCCCACTTGTCCTGACCGGGACGGAAAACGGAGAATTTCTTGTACAAGTCGTTGTTAAATGTGTATTTGAGCTTCGGCATGTTGCAGACTGACTGACTGTTTGTGTCTCGCTCCTTCTGAGTCACAGACGCTACGAGAGACGCTCAGTTTAATCGCTGTTACGACCCAGCTCGGCTAGGGCCAGGGAAGTAACAAAAATAAAACCAAGAGGTGAAATGGAATAAATTAAATAATGTTTAGTTAACATGAATGTAAAAGGTAAATTAACAAAAGACTAAAATATACAGAAAATAACCTAAACTAAGAAAAAGAACAACAGAATATACAGAGTTTTGTGCCACAAAAGGGGTCACGCAGGCTTACACAAAACAAGTGGTTAACAAAGGGACACACACTAAACTAAAACACAAGTTCCCCAAATTAAACCACGAACAGAATCAAGTAGTGATGTGATGTTCCGTGTCGAGGCTTCGAAGCGTGTGTCGAGTAGAGGAGGGGGCGTTTCCGCGATGCGCGTATCGAGGCTCGCTTCATTTAGGGGAAAAGCTGAAAATGATGACGTCCGAAGCCTCGCTGCCCGGCTGTACCACGTGACTGATTCAGGAAATGGTTCGGATTTTGCTGCCATTTCCATTTTCATCATTTTCAAATAATCATTTTCCATACTGTATATAGATACACAGTACACTGCCATCACTACAATATACGTTTTGCCTACTTCTTTATTTTGCTGACAGTTCTATTCACAGGCTTTCTGCAAAATGTCACACACTTCAAATTCATGTCAACTGATATTTTTGTGTCCAGTAGACGTCCTGCTAGAGCAAATGAAGCTTCGCGCTAGAGTGAACCAATTGAATGAAAGGCTTCAATGCGTCTTGAAGCTTCATTTGCCCATCACTAGAATCAAGTGACCAAATCAAAAAAAGGCACAAAACAGAACTAGACTAAACTACACACACAAACACAAAATGGGAGACTGGCCACCAAGACCAGCAGCCCCGATCAGGTGCTGGTAATCTTCTTAAGTAAGAGGAGGTGGCTGCAGGTGAGGTGGGCGTTGACATGGCCCACCAATCACGGACCAGGGCTCCCACAGCAGGAATCAGGAGAGCTCAGCAAAATCACACAAAACAAATTAGAACTAAAGGCCTGGGGCCGTAACAATCGCCCCAATGAAAGGAAATGAAAACCAGACATTTCCATCACTTAAAAAAAAAAAAAAACAGGACGCCCAGGACAGGACGCAAAAAACAGACATGACATTTGGTCACCCTACATTATATATATACATATAAAGCCTGTTACTACTCAATAATCAGGAAGTGTGTGGTTAGCAAGCCAGTTGTTGTGAGCTTTACCATGAAACTAAACACTGAAAGTTGTGAAAAATCGTGACGAATTATTAGGATCAGTAAAAACATTGGTACAGCGCCTTTAAACACATTCACGTCTTGAATCGAAAATGTTAAATCCAAGAAAACGGAGCCTAAATCTAAAAGGATTTCCTCTTTTTATTTTGCCAGTCCACAGCTCAAATTAAGCTCTGAGAATCGCGGCGATATTGGATCCCATTTCCATTACACGTCTCCTTAAAGCGGTTTTAAATACGTCCGCGAAGGCTCTAAATGTCTAATCCTGTTTTCACTCATGTACTGAACCAGCATCAGTGCGTTGCTCAAAGGCAATCGGGCCCCGACGCTCCGGGAGCAACTCATCTCCTTCTCTCCGCCCACGGTCGCCCCTAAACCCTTTTCCTCCAATCGGCTCGCGTCTGCTCCGGATTAGCCCCGCCTCTTTTCGCTTCGACACAGGCAGAGCGTTCGTCTGATAAAAACGCGGGTAATATCCCTTGAAGTTGGACATTAAAACGGCGTTACTTTTCCCCGGCAGATCAAAGTCGGAGTTATTTGTGGAAAAATCGCACACATTTGGATAAAACGTAGGGAGTAGTGATACACCGGGCTTGTATATTCCACACCTCAGGGACGGAGAGAGATCGGCCCAAAGCTGAGAGCTGGGGAGGATTAGAGCCTGTCAGATCCACTGTGGACTGCCCTGGAGGAGAGGGGGATGAGGAGGAGAGAAAGAGAGAGGGAGAGGGAGGGAGGGAGGGGAGGGTCAAGGCAGCAGAGCAAATAAACTCCGGGTGCAGAAGTGAAGAGGAGAGACGGAGAGAAACTGAGAAAGAGAGAAGTGGGTTGTCGATAGTAATTGTAAAGGAGAGAGAGATGAGAAGAGAAGAGAGAAGAAACCGAGAATTGAGAAAGAAGAGAGAGGGGAGAGAGAGGTTGTGACCGAAAAAGGGAGAGAGGGGTTAGAAGGCGAAAGAAGAGAAAGACTGTTGATAGTAATTGAAAGAGAGAAGTAGATAAAAAGGAGGAGAGAAACCGGGAAGAGCGAGAATAGAGAAGGAAAAGAGAGAGGTTATGTAAAAAACAAAGAGAGATAGATAGAGAGGGGGTAAGGAGAGAGAGAGAAAGAAAGAAGGAAGGAAAAGATAGGTCGTGTTAAAAAAGAGAGACAGGGATAAAAAGAGAAGGGTTCAGGAGGAGGCGGCGAGAGAGAGAGAAAGAGGGTAAATAATCGAGAAAGAGAGGAGAGAGAGGTTAAATCTGAAGGGGGAGATGGCGATAGAGAGAAAGATAGAAAAAAGAGAGTGACTAAAAAAGGGAGAAAGGGGTTAGAAAGAAAGAAAAGAGAGGTTGTCGATAGTAATTGAAAGAGAGATGTAGATAGAGAGAGAGGGGGAATGAGGAGGAGGCAGAGAGAGAAAGAAACTGAGAAGAGATGGTGATAGAGAGAAAGAGAGAAAAAAGAGAGTGGCTGAAAATGGGAGCAAGAATGGAGAAAGAAAAAGAGAGGGGAGAGAGAGGTTGTGTGAAAAAAAGAGGAGAGTAAGAAATAGAAAAGAGGTGAGAGAAAGAGGCAGAGAGAGAGAGAAAGAAACTGAGAAGAGCGAGAATAGAGAAGGAAAAGAGAGGTTCTGTAAAAAAAAAAGGGGGAGAAAGTGATAGATAGAGAGAGGGATGAGGAGGAGGCAGAGAGAGAAAGAAAGAGAGAAACCGAGAAGAGCGAGAATAGAGAAAGAAAAGAGAGGAGAGAAAGAGGTTGTGTAAAAAAAGAGGAGACAGCGATAGATAAAGAGGGGATGAGAAGGAGGTAGAGAGAGAAAGAAAGAGGGTAAATCATTGAGAAAGAAAGGAAGAAAGAGAGAAACCAAGAAGAGCATGAATACAGAAAGAAAAGAGAGAGAGAGAGAGGTTGTGTAAAAAAGGAGGAGACGGTGATAAAAAGAGAGGGAGTGAAAGGAGGAGACAGAGAGAGAAAGAGAGAAAACCGAGAAGACATGGTGATAGAGAGAAAGACAGAAAAAAAGAGAGCGCCTGAAAAAGTGAGAAAGGGGTTAGAAAGAGAAAGAAGAGAAAGATTGTTGATAGTAATTGAAAGAGAGAAGTAGATAGAGAGAGAGGGGGATGAGAAGGAGGAGAGAAAGAAAGAGATAAACTGAGACGAGTGAGAAACGAGAAGGAAAACAGAGGTTGTGTAAATAAAAAAGGGAGAGACAGGGATAGAAAGAAAAGGGGTGAGGATAAAGAGAGTAAATAATTGAGAAAGAAAGAAAAAAAGAGAGAGATCGAGAAGAGTGAGAATAGAGAAAGAAGAGAGAGGGGTTGTGCAAAAAGAGTCACTAAAAAGGGAGAAAGGGTTTAGAAAGAGAAGGAAGAGAAAGATTGTTGATAGTAATTGAACGAGAGAAGTAGACAGACAGAGAGAGAGAGAGAGAGGGAGGGAGGGATGACAAGGAGGCAGAGGAAGGAGGAGAGAAAGAAAGAGATAAACCGAGAAGAGTGAAAAGTGAGAAGGAAAAGAGAGACTATGTTAAAAAAAAAAAAAAAAAAGGAGACTGCAATAGATAGAGAAGGGATGAGAAGGAGGAAGAAAGAGAAAGGAAGAGGGTAAATCACTGAGAAAGAAAGGAAGAAAGAGAGAAACCAAGAAGAGCATGAATACAGAAAAAAAAGAGAGAAGAGAGAGAGAGGTTGTGTAAAAAAAAAAGGAGACTGCAACAGATAGAGAAGGGATGAGGAGGAGGCAGAGAGAGAAAGAAAGAGAAACCGAGACGACAGAAAATAGAGAAGGAAAAGAGAGGTTGTGGGAAAAGGGAGAGAGAAAGAGAATGGTCGAGGAGGAGGCAGAGAGAGAGAGAAAGAAGGAGAGCAACCGAGAAAAGTGAAAGAAGAGAGAGGTTGTGACTAAAAAAGGGAGAAAGGGGTTATAAAGAGAAAGACGAGAAAGATTGTTGATAGTAATTGAACGAGAGAAGTAGATAGAGAGAGAGGGGGATGACAAGGAGGCAGAGGAAGGAGGAGAGAAAGAAAGAGATAAACTGAGACGAGTGAGACGTGAGAAGGAAAAAAGAGGTTGGGTAAAAAAAACAAGGAGACAGCGATAGATAGAGAGGCAATGAGAAGGAGGCAGAGAGAGAGAAAACGAGTAGAAATGGTGATAGAGAGAAAGACAGAAAAAAGAGTGACTAAAATGGGACAAAGGGGTTAGAGAGAGAAAGAAGAGAGAGGTTGTTGATAGTAATTGTAAGAAGGAGAGGTAGATGTTGATAGAGAGAGAGGGGGATGAGAAGGAGGCAGGCGAGAAAGAAAGCGAGAAACCGAGAAGAGTAAGAATAGAAAAAGAAGAGAGAGGAAAGAGAGAGGTTGTGAAAAAAAGAGAGAGACTGAAAAGGGGAGAAAGGGGTTAGAAAGAAGAAAGAGGTTGTTCATAGTAATTGTAAAAGAGAGGTAGATATAAATAGAGAGAGAGGGGGATGAGAAGGGTGCAGAGAGAGAGAGAGAAAAAGAGAGAAACCAAGAAGAGCGAGAATAGAGAAAGAAAAAACAGAGGAGAGAGAGGTAGAGACATAGATAGACAGAGGAGGTGAAGAGGAAGCAGAGAGAGAAAGAAAGAAAGAAAGAAAGAAAGAGAGAAACTGAGAAGAGCAAGAATAGAGAAGGAAAAGAGATGTTTTGTAAAAAAAAAAAAGAGCAATAGAGGATGAGAGAGAAAGATGGAAAATAATTGAGAAAGAGAGGAGAGAGAAAAATTAAACTAAATTTGAAGAGGAGAGACGGCGATAGAGAAAGAAAGGGGTTAGAAAGAAAAGGAAGCAAGAGGGTGAGGAGGGGATAGAAAAGAAAGAGAAAGGGAGAGTGAGTGAGAAAAGAGAGATGGAGTGAGACAAAGAGAGGAGGAGAGAGAGAGAATGAGGAGGGGACAGAGAGACAAGGGTAAAGGGAGCGAGTTTGTGAAAAGGGAGGAGAGGAAGGTGAAGAGAGAGACGTGGCAAGAGGGAGAAGAGAGGACAAAGAAAAAAATGGAAAGTAAGAAAAACAGAGAGATGGAAAGAGAGAGAGAAAATAGATAAAGAGGTGAGACAGTGAAGAGGAGACAGAGAGAGAAAGAGAAAAAGAGAGGGATTGAGAGAAGTGAAGAGTGTGAAGAAAAGAAAGTGTGTGAGGTGAAGAAGATGCAAGAGATGGAAAGAAGGAGAAAGAGAGAGAAAGAAAGAGAGATTGTTGGTCAGTTTTCTTACTTACATGCACGTTGCGTTTGGGCCTTCGGGCGGGGACAGTGAGAGGAGCTGAGAGCTGCAGCAGAGGAGGAAGCGTCTGGGGAGGGGGAGGCCTACAGAGGTACTGCAGATACGGACAAAAACAATGAAATATAAAACAGCGAAAAATAAACGCTGAGCGACTTAATACGAACATTTTAAAGAGCAATTTCTTCAATACAAAGTGAATCGGAGCCGGAGTCGATGGAGCAGGAAGCGCGCCCGTGCTCACTTCCTGTTTGGAAAAGCTGTGTCCGTACAGTCCGAGGCTCATCATGAAAAATCTATCGTTTTGGACCGAAAATCGCAATCTCAGACGATACGATTTCCAAAGTGCTGCACAAAAACATAATAGTAACAACAATAATAAGATGATAAAATAAACTACTCAAATAATACTAGTCTTAAAATAATAAAACCAGTAAAATAAAATAAAACCAGTAAAATAGAATAAAAACAAAGTCATAGAATTGAAATAAATAAACCAATAAAAACGCATAAAAATAAATAAAAAAACAAACGCGGAGGACCACACAACTCACGCGGTGTTAAAAGCCAGAGAATAAAAGTGGGTCTTAAGACGAGACTTAAAACTCTCCACATGAACATGAATCATCTCCAACGCGACAGAAGCACAGAACAGACTCACCATCAGCAGCACATCATCCTCTGTCACAAAAAGAACACTCATATTCCACTGAGTTTTGTCCTTTAGTCCGATAGAAGCTGAACCGTATCAGGGCACAAGGAGCGAGCTGTTTTTTTCAGAGCTTATAGTTTATGCAAATGAGCCACGTGGTTTTAAGTTTTGCTTCTGTAAAACGTAAACAAATGTGCGCAAAGCTGCATTAAATTCCTCAATGTATACTGAAGGAAAGGGAAGCGGAGTACAGGAAATATTTGTAGAGCGGTGGTAGAGAGGACCAATCACAGCCCTTATTGTCTGCGTCGCTTCCCGCTGATGTCGGCATCGTTTTGACACGTAGTTAGAAAATTTCAGAGGTGCACATTGGTCGACGCAGACTCTGCATAGTGAAGCAGACAATTTGGGCTTTATGGTGCAGGACTCTGGTGTGATTTACCGTATTTTCCGGGCTATTAGACGCGCTCTTAAACCTCCAGTGCCATCAAAAAACGACTGCGTGCCCCAGAGTTCAAAGCGCCCTATACACGAATCTGGTGTCCCAGCACGACTTCAATAAACTACAAATCCGCACCACCCACAGCGCACGCAAACACACACGGAGGAGACACACTCATCACTCCACGCGGACGAGGAACGGAACGGAGGAACGAACCGAAAAATCGAGCGCAACGTGCCACTTCTGGACACAACTGAACAACTGAGTCACTGCGAACACGCCGACAATCCGTTGGTCCCAGACAGCACCCTCCCTACACGCCACAACTGAACAAAGCCCAGAGTCACCGTGAACGCAACAAACAAAGTCCCACTGACCCATCCAACTGTTGTGTTTCGTTTAAAGTCCGGTGCGGTTTATTTGTGAAAAAAGTTCGAAAATAGACCATTTAATCACAGTGCGCCTTATAATCCAGAGCGCCCTATAGTGCTGACAATACGGTAAGTTTCTGTGATGTTTACAAATGTTCATGTGCACTGAAACTTGATTTGCAAAAAAAATAAAGTGCACACCGTCTTACTTGCAAATTGTGAGATTTATTAGGACAAACCGTGCAACATTTCGGCACTAGACCTTCATCACCAGGCCGAAACGTTAGAGGGTTTATCCTAATAAATCTCACATTTTGCAAGTAAGACGGAGTGTGGGATTTTTCTTTATGTTCTTGGGCTGCTTCATCTCCTCCAACGCACCCGTCTCAAGTAATTGATGTGTGAAATTCTCATTCTTTTATTAAAAAATTGCGAATGAAATCAAAATCTCAATATCTGCCAGAAAAATCTCAGTTCAATGCTTTCCGAAAATCGCTCAGCCCTAATACAGTCGATACATTAAACACATCTTTCTCCATGGAGTAGGTGCACAGGTAAACTCCGTGGAGAGGCGAGCCCACTCACAGTAAGTAAATGCACGTTTTTCAAAGCAACTTTCAGCGACAGAACCACCTGTAACTAACTAAATGCGCGCTAAATGGATGCGTTTAATGCCATGCTGTGGAACATTCCGTAGAGACTGTTGGCTGTTGGCAGAGGCTGTGTGTTTTGTGTTGCTCTGCCCCTGTCCCCGGCTCTGGCTTCACTCACTCCTCTGCTCCTCCCTCCTCTCGGCTCAAGGGCCCTGTTTAAACTGACACTTCACAATATTAATGAACCCAGAGCAGAGTGTGTTTGGGGGGTGACGTGATAAAAGACTCGACGTTGGTTTTTTTCAAGAAGCGAGAAGACCTCCCGATCGGAATATTACGCACATTCTCACCTCGTTTTATCGGAAAATCAAGGAGAGGAACATAGGCTGACATTTAGATTTGATTTAACCGAAAAGTAGAAAAAGAAAAGTGTTAGATTTGGTTCAAATGGTAAGAAATTGTTTTGTTAAAAGTCCAATATTAAACAAGATTGATTCTTGTGAGCTTTAAGTCATGTTAGATGTTAATTATCTTCTTTAAAAACATCAAAAACAGACCTGGAGTTGTGTTTTGATTCACACGTTTGAGAAATCTTTTATTATGAGTCTGTTTACATCTCCAAAGTTCAAAATGCTCTGTTCCACCTCGTGATGTTATGAAAAAGCTTTGTATCATTAAGAAATACAGTACATACATGGGCCACGATACAATACATATCTCGATATATTGAGCTTTCGATTCAATATGATTCAATATAAAATAATGTCTAAAACAAGGCTGTGATGCTAAAAGTCTTTGTTAAACCACGTCTTGTGCAAAGTTCATATGAAACACAAACATTTTAATCATCAAAACTGTGAAAATGTCAAATGTGCAGCATAAACAAGTTTCCGTCATCTAAATAAGCAACAAAACTGTTGCGCTGTAACATAATTTAGTAAAATATACCAAAAAATGCTCTTGGCGATATATCGATACAGCAGCCCACGATATTAATACTGTATCAGGACATTAAATGATACGATATATTGATATTTTCATGTTTATGCACTTCTACCAAACTACCTTTTTATTCTGGATCAATAGAGATTGGAAATTCCTGGGCTGAAATTATCCAAATGATTCCAGTGAAGGTGTAGATCAGGGGTGTCCAAACTTTTTTCATCAAGGGCCACATATCTAAACACAGATGAAGCAGAGGACCAATCGAGGGCCGTAGACTGGTGCTCAATACAGTGAATAATTGAAATATGTGCATGTTTAACACGTTAGAATGAAACATCAGACTTTATTCACGCTAAAATCCTTAAAACCACACACTAAATATTCAATATTGGCTTTATTATGGTAGATTTTCAATAAACTTGCAGTAAAAAGTACATTTCTAATTGATGCAAAGTAATTCGGGCCACTTAACCTGGAAGCCCGAGGGCCGAGAAAAATTTGTGAGACTGAGCCATAGTTTGGACATGCCTGGTGTGTGGAGTTTAAAAGTGGAGCACTTTCTGTATTGCCACATGACATCACAAGGTGAAAGTGTGCAAGAAGTGTTTTCAGTTTGGGGGAAGAACTCAGTCTAAATATTTGACGTATGTATGGATTTGTGTGACATGTGTGAATGAAACAAAACACAAGTCCAGGTCTGTTTGTGATGAGGAAACAACGTTATAAAATAGATCAGGAAATTGTGTAACACGTCCTCTTTAAAACTGACTTACATTTGCTCGGTTTCAGTCGTTCTCTCGTGATTTTATCGATTAAAATACAATAGTGAAGAACACTAGAGCAGAAACGCATTAGAAAAGGGGGTGGGTGTCTGAGCTGCCTGTAACACAGAAGAGGTCAGCGGAGTCAAGCAGCACTTGAATCTGACAAAGCTTTACGAACTCCACTCACACATGATTTTATACATTTACACATCTGAAACAATGAACACATAAAACACACATGGTATTTTTAAAACGTCAAATGTGTTTAACTCAAATGTGAAAAAGAAAATTCAAATGTGTTTAACAAAAGTTTAAGAACATCTCTACTTTTTTATTTTTTCCACAAGTGTCAGGAGCAGAGGGACCCATTTCAGACCTGGAGCTAGTCTTGGACAGCTGGATTATTTTACCTACTCTGCGTGTTTATTTATTTGTTTATTTAGTTAGGTTTTTTTTTTATTTATGAGACAATGACAGTGCACAATATACATTAACTTTATCAGGAGAGATGCATCGTGTCAGGTTTTAGTTTTTCATTTCAGGGATATTTTTAAATTTCAAATCTTTCGTATACACTCATTTATTAAATACAAATAAAAGTGAATTTAAAATTACAACAAACTGTTAAAGGGGACAGTGAAGATCAATAACACATAATTCTCACAGACATATTTAATATTTGGATTGCCTGAGGATCCAGAATAAACACTTCTTTAATACTTTGAGAAGATGAGAGTCTGTTTCTAGTGATTCTCCTTGAGTTTAGATGGACATGATTGACAGGTGGATTAGCCAATCAGAGACAAGCATCTGTATCAAAACAAATATGGCTGCTTGTGAGTTTGGAATTTTGGACATAGGACCTCATTTCCTAGTGAGCCAGAGTGTTGGAGACATGTGGAGACACTTTTTAAAATATTCAAACCAGTCCTTGTATTTGCAGAGGTCACTGGTGCTAGACTAGTGCATGTCAATGGCCATAGTTATCCTGCCACTAAAAACAGTCTCACCCACTCCACAAAACACCTGAAGTAAATCTATTATTACACCAGACTGTCGATGTAAATGTCTGTGTTGATAGAATAATTTTAGAAGTAAAACAAACCTTGTATTTGAAGGATTTATGTCTGAGCAGCAGTGAGTTGTATTTCCTGATAGAAAGTTTGGCAGCAGCGGACTGATATATAAGAAAATAGTCCCTCAACATGCGACGATTCATGCGATACAAGGTTAGTTTTATTTCAAACATTATTCTATCAACACAGACATTTACATCAACAGTCTGGTGTAAAAATAGATTTGCTTCGGGTGTTTTGTGGAGTTTGTAAGACTGTTTTTAGTGACAGGATAACTATGGCCATTGACATGCACTAACTATTTTCATAATTTTCAGAAAACAAAGTGCATTATCTACCATAATCCGTATATCATTCGTTCATTTGTTTTTCAATATAAAACCAAAAATAAGAAGAATTAAAAAAAAAAAAAAAAAAGTTTTCTTAATTTTTTGTCTCCAAAACCAAAATGAATAAACAGTTAACGATTTGTTTTTTTTTTTGTTTTTTTCAGTTTTTGATTTTGTGTTTAAATGAATAATAGAAAAAACAGATAAAGGCTGTTTCTGTGATTTAAACTGTGATGCCGAACTGAGCCAGGACTAAACCAGGACTAAAACAGGACTAAACCATTTTCAGTCCTGGTCTGGTCCCTGTCTCAATCACGGTCTGGTCCTGGTCTGGTTCCGGCCTCAGTTTCGATCTCAGTCCTGGTCCTGTAGTTAGTCTCAGTCCTGGTCTCAGTTCTGGTCTGGTCCCGATCTCAGTACTAGTCCTGGTTCCGGTCTGGTCCTGGACCTGTTTTAGTCCTGGTTCAGTTTAAGTCACATAAATGGGAAATGGTCGTTATCCATTTTTTCCATTGTTCATTTAAACACAAAATCGAAAACTAAAAAAACAAATCATGATCTGTTTTTTTCATTTTGGTTTTGGAGACAAAAAATGAAGAAATTGTTGTTTTTTTGTGTTCTTATTTCTGGTTTTACTTTGAAAAAAACAATGAATGAACGATACACGGATTTACCGTTCATGTTTTCTACCATTTCTTAACCGTCTTAAACACACTCCTGTCCACATGACTTCATCTGCACCACATGCAACATCGAGAGAGATCGATCTCCAGATACCGAGGATGAGGAGAGCTGCTGCTGTGTGGAGCTGATGCTGGTGCCGGCGCTGTGGGTCAGGACTCGTCTGTGGTGTGGGGGCGGCTGGGAGCTTTCATACCCGGGTTTGATATAAAACAGCATTAGTGTAAGTGTGAGGCTCCAGCACTGAGAGCTCTCCTCGTGTTAACGCCGCATATCTCCACTCTGCGCAGACCCACACGAGTGCAGGAGCAAAGTACAAATGTATGTGTGCATGCGCCGTTAATGGAAACGCACTTCACAAAGATTAGCTCGTGGCGGATACAGGAGCAACGGTGAGAAGGCTTCTGTTTGGATAATGGTGTTTTTACTCTCCAGGATAATTTGTTTAGTTTTATTTTGAAATCAGGCGCACTTCATCGAAAAGGTCTACCGTATTATCACTGATTTAACAAAAACACCATGCTCCGTTTAGTCCACAAATAGCAAATCTTTACCTTTTTTTTTTTTTTTTTTTTAGCCAAGCTGGTGCGACCTAGTGCCTCCACTCAATTTCATTTCTCTCCAGCAACTAGGTCAGGAATCAAAATACACTAGACGGTTTGCAAGAACCTCGGAAGTGTGGGTTTCGGGTACCAGCCAATCAGCGAAGAGACATTTATTCTGTGTTGGCAACGATTCTCAAGATCGAGGATTTAAAGCCAGAACAAAGAGAATGTTTAGCGAACTTTTTTGAGGGGAAATACGTTATTGTCCTTCTTCCTACAGGATTTGGCGCATTACATACGACACAAACAAATATCAGCGATTGGTTAAATAAAAAAAGTACCCGCCTACCGTCGAGCGAATGAATCCTAATGCTGGGAGGTCAGACGGTTTCCACGAAGTGAAACTGGATGATGAATCAGACTAGTTTTTTTCCACTAATAATTAGTTCATCTCCCTTTGCATGTTTCCAAGTGTGGAGAGAGATCTAATAGCAGCTCAAGACTATAATACTATAATGCAAACTGCCATTGTTTCATTGAGCAAGACACATCATCCACATTTCCTCAATATCTTTTACCTTTAACTATCTACGTTGTGTTACCTTAAGCTTTTTTTTCTTCTAGATCTATCTACGTTGTTATGGTAAAACAGCAACATAATAACATCACCTGGAGGTTTGTTTTGTTTTTGTTATGTTCATTCATATTTAAAGGTGCATTGTGTAACTTTTCTGTGTCTGTCACCTGCTTGTTTCTATGGAGATGTCATTGCTCTGCCTGGACTGTTCCACAGCATGACATTAAACAATCCATTTATTTATTTATTTATTTATTTATTTAATGAGACAGGGACAGTGCACAATTTACATTAACCTTAACAGGAGAGATGCATGTACCAGGTTGTAGCACCAGTTCTAATCTGTATCATATGTTCATTAATTTTTCAAAATAAAACCAAAAATAAGAAAATGAAAAAACAACTATTTTCTTTATTATTTGTCTCCAAAAACAAAATGAAAAAATTGATACATTTATTTATTTATTTTTTTGTATTTAAATAGATAATGGAAAAGAAGATAACATCTGTTTTCTGTGCCCGTGACTTAAACTGTGATCCCGGACTTTTGCACCGCATACGGACTGAACCAGGACTGAACCAGTACTGTGTGTGGAGACAGGCCCAGAGGTGCGCCCGTGTACACTGTTGGGTGATCAGGACTGAGACCAGGACCAGACCGGGACCAGACTGGAACTGAGACCAGGACTGACACCGGGACTAGACTGGGACCAAGACCAGGACTGAGACTGGGACCGAGACCAGGACTGAGACTGGGACTGAGACCAGGACTGAGACTGGGACTGAGATCGGGCCCAGACCGGAACTGAGACCGGGACCTGGTTTAGACCTGGCTTCGTCCTGTTTTAGTCCTGGTTCAGTCATGGTGCAAAAGTCCGGCATCTCAGTTTAAGTCACGGAAACTGAAAACGGACATTATAAAAAAAAAAATTCCATTACTTTAAACACAAAAACGAAAACTGAAAAAACTAATTGTTATGTTTTTTTCATTTTGATTTTGGAGACAAATAATAAAGAATTTTTTAATTTTTTTTGTCTTATTTTTTTATCTTATTTTGAAAAACAAATAAACAAACGATACACACATTTTAAACAGCTCTACCTTACATTTATTCAATTACAGATGTTTTTTTTTTAGCTCAAGAACACCTAAAAACAGAAATTCTAACAGTGAGCGGGTCTGCCTCTCCACAGATCTGACCTGTACCTTGGTCTGGTTTGGTCTCCATGAAGATAAACATGTTTAATATCATACTGTTAAATATCCAGACAAAGCAATAACATCTCCACTGCGAAAAGCATTTGAAAGTTACCTTCACCTTAAAGGAATACTATTAATTACTCTTTTATATTTAGATTGTTGTCTTACATTGAATTTGATTGTAACTGAGGTAATTTCAAATCAAATTTCATTGATATTTTGCAGATACTTCTTGCTGTTTACCTCCCACCCACCTCCACAGCCCTCTGCCCCTGTGGCCTCGTCTCTCCTGCACATCTGGCCCTGTGACTCTGGGCATTACTCAGGCTTAAATTGATACGCTCGGGACCGTCCTGCCCCCCTCTGCCCCCTCCGCGGCACCCCCCAACTCTCCCCATTATCATGCCCGCTCCGGGGGGCTCTGCCGGGGGAGACCACCACCTCAAAGCCCCCTGTCCCGTCTGCGCGGTGGAGGAGGTGCAGGAGGTGAGAGCATGTCACTATCACTCCGCTGTGGCCCGGGGTCCCGCTCAGACCACATGGAGTCTGGGGTCCGTGTCCAAGCGGGTTTTATGCGCTGGTCCTGCGGGGGAGAGGCTATGGAGGGTCTGACACGGAGCACAGGCTGAGAATAGTTAAAGAGGAGCGCCACGGTGAAAAGAAAACGCTGCTGGGTTTATACTGAGAGAATTGTGCCGTTGGATTGAGCTGTAAGACTTTCCAAAATTTCTTCATTTGTCAAAATTGTGTATGATCTCTCCAAATCTCAGTGGATTCATTTATTAATATGGTCCATCACCTGCATGATTTAATGAAAACAGAAAGCTAAAACCATTCCCCATTCTCTACCAGACATACCAGTCAATTTCATTTCTCTCCAGCGACTAGGTCAGGAATCAGAATACACTAGACGGTTTGCAAGAACTCCAGAAGTTGTAGACCGCACACTGGCCAATCAGTGAAGAGCTGTGAAGCCATGACGTCAAACTCAAGCGTCTGTCTGGGTCCTTTTTTGTGGTACAACACAACAGTAAACAAAGTGATCAAGATGGATGTAGACAAAGACAGACATTCTGTGTTGGCAGCAAGTCCTGAAATTGAGGATTTAAAGCCGGAACAAAGAGAATGTTTGGTGAATTTTATCAAGGGGAAAGACGCTATTGCCCTTCTTCCTATGGGATTTGGTGCATTACGACCAAATAGCAGCAACTGGTTAAATGAAAAGTACCCGCCTACCGTCGAGCGAATAAATCCTAATGCTGCGAGGTCAGACGGTTTCCACAAAGTGAAACCGTCTGATGAATCAGGCTAGAATCTAGAATCTTATAGCCAAAGCAACAATATTTTTATGAAAACAACCAGGCCATATTAACTATGTTTTACAGAAATTAGTAGACTAACCCATTGTTTCCCAAAGACTGAGTCGCGACTCTAACGTGGGTTGCAAGAGATTTTTTTTTTTTTTTTAGCTTTGTCAAAATCTGCATGTAGGTCTGCAGCATACAGATCTGACACATGAGATTTTCTGTGCTCACAGAAATGAAGACAAAACACAGAAACAGACTGGACTGGAACGAGCTACAAAAATGCAAACAGGTCCACCTATCTCATTAGAAATGTTCAAATGTTAAGACATGTTTTGTGTAATTTCTAATCTTTTTGTAATTATTTTATTGACTATTTTTGTTCCAGTTTTGCTGGTTCAGTTGAATGTTGAAAAGAAAAAGAAATGGGCTAAATTTAATGTCCAAATAAGCGACTTATGGATCCTTTTATTGCTGGTTTAATGACTGGTTTAAAACTTGAGTAATACTAATTGTTCAGAGAAACACTCAGTCAACAATAAAATATCCTCAGTAATGTTCAATAATGGTCAAATAATCCACCTTTATTTTGTGATTTACGAAGAATGTCTGTTGACTTGGTTCGCGAAGGTTTGTGACTTTTAAAATATGGGTCCACAGAAAAAAAAAAGTTTGGGAAACACTGGTCTAATCTATGCACTGTGATGAGTGAAGTGTCTTGCTACAGGTGATGCCAGCTGGAATTAAACCATCAAGTTTCTATTCAGACGTTCAACATTCAACGTTTAAGATGCATCTGAACCTTTTAATTGTCAAATGAACGTTCTTCGCCCACAGGTCCATCGTTCATGTGTTACAAATGAAACTGCAATAATCGTATTTTATGATCTGCTCATACATTACCATGAAACAGAAGCCTTTGTTCGATATATATGACATCTGTGGTTCAATACAATATTAAAACATAATGGATCTGCTTTAAAGTCTATGAGATTGATCGTTAGTGGAAGTCCGTAGGAAACAGTTGTAATGGTTTTGTGCGGCTGCTGTCAGAGCTGTGAGCACAGACCACACCTGAACCTGCTCCAGCTGTGCCACGAGTGTCAAACAGTGTTTTCTCTGTTCATTTATAAACACGTCACCGCTGAGTGGTACTTTAAACCGCTCTGGATCCAAAATGGTCGGTGTCAGATCCAAATAATTACGAGGTGAGGTCATGCTCTTAACTGGAGGTAGAAGTCCGTGTTCCTGTAATCGTTATGTGGTGTTTGTCAATAGTGAAATATAGAAAAAGATGAAGCACTGAATGTGGGGTAGAAAAAGAGGGAGGAGCCAAAACGCAGGACTGCAGTTGAAGTTCTTTAATAACAAACAAAAAAGATCCAAAATCTATGAATCAACACTAAGCTGCCTTGAAAAAACAAAACAAAACACTGAGGCTACGTTCAGACTGCAGCCTGAAGTGACCCAAATCTGATTTTTTGGCCCCTATTTGACCTGTATCTGATCTTTTAATGACAGTCTGAACCACACAGATACGATTTTTTCAAATGCGACCCAGGACACTTGGATATGTGCTCCTAAAACCGAAACATATCCGAATCTTATGACATGCGACTTCAGTCTGAACGGCCAAGGCGCATTCATCCACCTACACGTTATCAACAAGCCACAAACGTCATTATTCTGTGCTGAAGTAGGCGAAAATTGTTAATGAACATCGCCACTCACCACTCTTTGGCTACGTCTGCGCACCCACACGTTCCTTTCTACGGACGTCGCTGTCACTGACCCACAAAACACCACGGCCAAAAACCTCGTCCTTCTCCTTCTCAATCTCCTCCTTAAAACAAGTAAGTTGTTCATGTTCTGGCTCCGGTACGAGAGGAACTTTAAAATCTCCAGGTGCTCAATGCTCACGTCCATGTTTGGACAACTTCCGTAAACACAGAGCACGCTCGCTGCGGTTGACGTCGTCGTGTCTCCAGTGCACATGCGGGACACTTTCGGGCCGTTTAATGTTCACACTGGAGTCACATACAAGTCGCATTTAATTGGAAATGTGAACGACCTCGAAAAAACATCGGATTTCACCAAAAAATCCAAATTGAGCGTTAAGCCCTGCAGTCTGAACGTAGCCTGACACTGACAATGACAATGGACCAACAAAGGGCAGAGGAGAACATAAACCTGTGTTCGATTATCTATCTGAATCGGTTTTCCGAGGAAGTTCCCCAGCAACAAGCATGACACGCCCTTTTTCCTGGGATGCCACGACTCGGACCTCAGTGGCGGAAAAAAGTAGACCGAGAAAGGATTCAGAGTCAGAATCCAAGATGATTGCGCCCACTGTGACGGGTAAAAATGAACTGTTTTCATTGCGTTTGGACACTTTGGTGGTTTAAATGACAGTTTTAGTCACTCGTATTACTGCAATACTTTACCGCGTCCATATCACTGCCTGTGGGTTTGGTAGTCGTGATGAGGCTCTCCAAATCCGACACGCGAAACAGAAAAATACGCTTCAAGCTCGGACGTCGTGAGGTCCAAGCGGGAGTCAGAAGATAATCGAACGCAGGGTAAATGCACACAGACACAGGCGAGCCACATTAGGGTGGGGCAAACAATCAAGACAGGAAGTAAAGCTCAAAATACAAGCAGACAGGCCAAATTTCAAAATAAAACACCATGGGCACACGACACTAAAGGAATAAGAGACACCAAAATAAGCAAAAACAACAACTACAAAACATGAACCATGACGCCAAAGTCCTGCTCAGATACTTTCAGTACATAAAAACGTTACAAAATAAAATAAAATGTAAATAATAAGAAAAGGTAACACTAAAAATCTGGCAATTTTTGTCAATATTAAAATAAAACTAAACAGAAGGGACGAGTATGAAACAAATTAGTCCATTCAGTTTGTCAGTCGTTGGTCTTTTCTATGTGTGAGTGACAGAATATTTGAGTTAAAAAACATTTTGGTTAATTAGAAAGTTGATACATTTTATTGGTTAAAGGTTGTATGGAGGATTTTTTAAAATATTTTTTCAAATTGTCAATGAAAGTTCAAAATAGAATTATAAAGAAGAAGCAGCCTTGTAATTATGATGACCAAAAAAAAAAAAAAAAGAAAATCCATCAACTGTGGACGTAGTGAGGGCAGATAAACATCAGCCAATAGATAACAAGGCTACCTCTTTATCTATTGGCTGTTAGGTTGTCAATCAAATTCCCTACGTTTCTAGCGTCGCTGACTTGCCGACGCGCTGGGATTGTGTGGTTTATGTTCGCGGTTCATGTTTAGCGGTTCTTGGCGTCTTTTTTGAACTGTAGCTCTCAGTTTGCACAAATTTTGTTTTAATGGCAGAGAAGAATTCACGACCGGTTCGCCGCAAAAGAAAGTCAGTTTTTGACGTTGCTGAAAGAAGAAGAGAAGGGGAAAAAGGTGCGAAGCGCAACATTTAAAAAAGGACAAACAGTCGCTGCATTTCTCTTCTATACAACCTTTAAGTCTCTGCATTGCGTTAATAGAAAGTTTTTAAAACGTTTTACTAAAATGTTAATCAAAGTTGTGTTGTGTAACCTTTTTTATAGAGGGTCCACTACCTCCTTGTGTCCGTGAAGATTTTAGAATTGATTTTAAGATTTTATTGTTTGTTTTTAAAGCTTTGAATGGACTGGCCCCACAGTACCTCTCGGACCTCATCCAAATTTATACCCCTGCTCGCGCTCTGAGGTCCGAGGTCCAGCTCCAGCTCAGGGGGCCTAAGACGAGACTTAAAACCAGGGGGGACAGGACCTTCTCTGTGGTCGGCCCTAAACTCTGGAACGATCTGCCGCTTCACGTTCGAGCAGCACCCACAGTGGAGAGTTTTAAATCTCGTCTTTTATTCTCTGGCTTTTAACACCGCGTGAGCTGTGCGGTCCTCTGTGTCTTTTATTTATTTTTATGTGTTTTTATCGGTTTTACTGATTTAATGTATTTATTGGTTTATTTGTTTCTATTCTATGATTTTGTTTTTATTTTTATTTTACTGTTTTTTTTTTTTTATTTTACTGGTTTTATTATTTTAAGACTAGTATTGTTTTAGTAGTTTATTTTATCATCTTATTGTTGTTATTTTTATGCACTTGTGCAGCACTTTGGAAACAATTTGTGAAATGTGCTATAGAAATAAAGTGGATTGGATTGGAAGACGTAAATGTTTGTGACAGTGGCTTAGTGGTTGAAGCAGTGGTCCCCCAACATGAAGGTTGCTGGATCAATTCCCTTTCGGACCAAGATCGGCTCACCACTCTAGCAATAAGAATGTGTTTTTCTTTTCCAGATAAAACATTAGTTAAGTAAATGACATCTTCAGGTATGGACGTCTCACTAGAAGTTCCATAATACACCTTTGAGCTGATTATTTTCTTCTCAAAACGATCACTTTTTTATCCCACCGTTTTCACAAAGTTTGAACAAAAAGTGTAGAAGAACGGATGAGTGATTTTCTGCCCTTCTTCTGTCCAACATTCCAGTTTTACAGACAGTCTTGATGTCATCTGAGACCGAGGAACAATGGTTGGTGCGCGTCTGTGCAGCAGCTGTCCGTCTGCCGTCTCTGTGCTGCGAGGACGTCCCCCAAACACACCTGGACCTGTGGAAAAACTCTCTCACTGTACAGACTCACACAGTCATGGGACAGTGATGTCAGGACACTGTGATACAGAAGGAGACCATTTGACAGAGTGTGGGTCAACTACAGGCCATGTTCCACCCAGACGCTCAAGGACTTTGTTAGAAAAGACACAATAATGAGTATTCACAGTGGATATATTACACAGATATAGATAGTATAATATAGTATAGTATAATATTGATTTTATTGAAAGTAAATCTAAAGCCTTTTGAATATCAGGTGAAAATATATCCAACTCCAGTAGTTTATGGGTCATCAGCAGTGTTGGGAGTAACAGATTACATGTACCACAGTCACGTAATCAGAGTACAAATTATAATTCTAAACCAGGTCTAAACCAGGTCTAAAACCAGGTCTAAACCAGGACTAAACCAGGTCTAAACCAGGTCTAAACCAGGACTAAACCAGGTTTAAACCAGGACTAAACCAGGACTAAACCAGGTCTAAACCAAGTTAAACCAAGGTCTACACCAGGTCTAAAACCAGGTCTAAAAACCAGGACTAAACCAGGACTAAACCAGGTCTAAACCAGGTCTAAAACCAGGTCTAAACCAGGACTAAACCAGGTCTAAACCAGGTCTAAAACAGGTCTAAACCAGGTCTAAAACCAGGTCTAAACCAGGTCTAAACCAAGTCTAAAACCAGGACTAAACCAGCTTTAAACCAAGTCTAAACCAGGTCTAAAACCAGGACTAAACCACCAGGTCTAAACCAGGTCTAAAACCAGGACTAAACCAGCTTTAAACCAAGTCTAAACCAGGTCTAAAACCAGGACTAAACCAGGTCTAAAACCAGGTCTAAACCAGGTCTAAAACCAGGACTAAACCAGGTTTAAACCAGGACTAAACCAGGACTAAACCAGGTCTAAAACCAAGTTTAAACCAAGTCTACACCAGGTCTAAAAACCAGGTCTAAACCAGGACTAAACCAGGACTAAACCAGGTCTAAACCAGGTCTAAAACCAGGTCTAAACCAGGACTAAACCAGTCTAAACCAGGTCTAAAACCAGGTCTAAACCAGGTCTAAACCAGGTCTAAAACCAGGTCTAAACCAGGTCTAAAACCAAGTCTAAAACCAGGACTAAACCAGCTTTAAACCAAGTCTAAACCAGGTCTAAAACCAGGACTAAACCAGGTCTAAACCAGGTCTAAAACCAGGACTAAACCAGCTTTAAACCAAGTCTAAACCAGGTCTAAACCAGGTCTAAACCAGGTCTAAAACCAGGACTAAACCAGCTAAACCAGTAAACCAGGTCTAAAACCAGGTCTAAAACCAGGTCTAAAACCAGGTCTAAAAACCAGGTCTAAACCAGGTCTAAACCAGGTCTAAACCAGGAAACTCAAACCAGGTCTAAACCAGGTCTAAAACCAGGTCTAAACCAGGTCTAAACCAGGTCTAAACCAGGACTAAACCAGGTCTAAAACCAGGTCTAAACCAGGACCAAACCAGGTTTAAACCAGGTCTAAACCACGTCCAAACCAAGTCTAAACCAGGACCAAATCAGGTCTAAACCAGATCTAAACCAGGTCTAAAACCAGGTCTAAACCAGGACTAAACCAGGTCTAAAACCAGGTCTAAACCAGGTCTAAAACCAATTCTAAGCCAGGACTAAATCAGGTCTAAACCAGGACTAAACCAGGTCCAAACTAGGATTTAACAGGACTAAATCATGCTGAGTGGACGTGTCTCCTCGTCTTGTATCAATAATATTTTTAAGAGTTAAATTAAGTAAAGTCTGGACTTTTTACTTCTCATGTGAAGATTTCCTCGTCTTTGCTTCTCTACAGAAAATCAAGTAATCCAAAGTATTCAGATTACGTTACTCACTTTAAGTAATTTAATGGATTATGTTACATTTTGGGGTATGTAATCTGTAATCTGTAGGGGAATACATTTTAAAAGTAACCTTCCCAACACTGTCATCAGTCAGATTACTTTTTTCGGTCTCCTGCCACAAACACTATTTTGAGTATTGTTCAAGAATTTGTTTGGAATGGTCTCATGTTTGGGTAGAAAGTCAGCAATCTATGATCTAAGAATCTTTATTTACCTTTTCTGCTAAGGCAAGGCAAGTTTGTTTGTATAGCACAATCCGTACACAATAATAACTGAATCAGAAATACATTAAAATTGCAATACAAACAAATCAAAACATAAATAATCATCATTAAATTAAAAGGAGAGACAGCGGAGTGCAGAATGAAAACCTTTCAGCCAGACGCAGCGAAACAGAACAGTTTTGAGTAGTTTTGAGATTTAAACAGAGTCAAAGTAGAGGCCCGTCTCACATGTTCAGGAAGACTGTTTCAGGTTTTCGCTGCATGAATCTGAAACTCTGACTCTCCGTGTTTAGTCGTGACTCTGGGCACCAGCAGGAGGCCGGTCCCTGAAGTTCTCAGAGTGCGAGATGGTTCATATGGCACTAACATGTCACAGATGTATTTTGGTGCTCGCCCATGGAGAGACGTACACAAACAGAGCCGCTCAGATGTATCGTATGTAATCTCTGCGTACTTAAAGGTTGTATGGAGGATTTTTTTTTTGTTTCAAATTGTCAATGAAAGTTTAAAATACCATTACAGAGACGCAGCAGCCTTGTAATTACGATGACCAATAAAAAAAGAATGAAAATGTATCAACTGTGGACGTGTTGAGGCCAGATAAACATCAGCCAATAGAAAACGAGGCTGCCTCTTTACCTATTGGCTGTCAGGTCATCAATCAAACTCCCTACGTTTCTAGTGTAATTGACTCGTCGGGATGCAGGGATCACGTGGTTTATGCAGCGGTTCTTAGAGGCTTTTTCAAACTGTCACTTCCTCACAAAGTTTGTCGCGATGGCGGACGAGAATCCACGACCAGTTCGCCGCAAAAGAAAGTCGGTTCTTGAGGTCGCTGAAATAAGAAGAGAAGGGGAAAAGGAGCGAAGACGAACTGAGGTGATTCTTGGAGATTCCTTCCAGCGATTGCGCGAGTGAAGCGGACGAAGGGTCTAAAAACTCGCATGCACAACATTTGTAAAAGAACTGTCGCTGTATTTCTCTTCCCTTAAAAAAATCCTCTATACAACCTTTAAAGTCAGAGTTGAACTGAGATTGCCATTTGCAGCGCTAAAGTGTTGAAAACTGAGGTTACGTTTATAGGATGACGGTCTGAACAGAAGAAGCAAAAGTAGCATCACGACTTCACTTTTTATTCCGTGTTTAGATGAGCGTTTTCGGGAGGAAATCTGCATGCAGACGGTGACACAAAAATGTATGGAATTTGATTGATTATGCACGCATCCCCAATAGTATCTCTGCATATTCTGTACATTTGCTGGGAGCCTCTTGTAAGTTTATTAGAGCTTGAAGGTCCGACGCATGAAAATGATTCGACATGTTTGTTTCTGTGTGCTGCATGTACAGTGTTGGGGAGTAACAGATTACATGTACCGGAGTTATGTAATCAGAGTACAAATGATGAGTAACTGTATTCAGTTACAGTTACTGTTTCAGTGAGTGGTAATTGGATTACAGTTACTTTGTTGAAAGAAATATATTACATGGAGGTATTTTCCTGTTTTTACATTTTGGGCTATTCCCCCTTTTTTTTTTTTTTTTTTTTTTCCTCGGTAATTCCACTCATTACCTGACACTAAACCAGGTCTAAACCCAGGTCCAAACCAGTTCTAAACCAGTTCTAAACCAGTTCTAAACCAGGGCTAAAACCAGGACTAAAAGGACCAAAACCAGACTAAAACCAGGACTAAAACCAGGTCTAAACCAGGACTAAAACCAGGACTAAAACCAGGTCTAAACCAGGACTAAAACCAGGACTAAAACCAGGTCTAAACCAGGTCTAAACCAGGTCTAAACTAGGTCTAAACTATGTCTAAACCAGGACTAAAACCAGGACTAAAACCAGGACTAAAACCAGGTCTAAACCAGGTCTAAACTAGGTCTAAACCAAGTCTAAACCAGGTCTAAACTAGGCCTAAACCAGGACTAAATCCAGGACTAAAACCAGGACTAAAACCAGGTCTAAACCAGGTCTAAACTAGGTCTAAACCAGGTCTAAACTAGGTCTAAACCAGGACTAAATCCAGGACTAAAACCAGGACTAAAACCAGGACTAAAACCAGGTCCAAACCAGGACTAAAACCAGGTCTAAACCAAGTCTAAACCAGGTCCAAAACAGGATTTAACAGGACTAAATCATGCCGCGCGGACCATGTCTCCTCCTCTTCTATCAATAATATTTTTAATTTGGTTCAGTAAAGTCTGGGCTTTTCTTTTTCTTTTATCGGACAAAACATTACGTGAAGATTTTCTCGTCTTTGCTTCTCTACAGTAAAATCAAGTAATCCAAAGTATTCAGATTACGTTACTCACCTAAAGTAATTTAATGGATTATGTTACATTTTGGGGTATGTAATCAGTAATCTGTAGGGGAATACATTTTAAAAGTCACCTTCCCAACACTGTGTATGTATGTGACGTAAACGCGTACGCGACGTGAGCAGATCTGACCAGAGTTTTGCGTCTTGGGCAGTGTAGACGGAAACGCTACGGCGGAGTGTTTTCAACTTTTCCACTCTGGAGGCAGGTTTCACATTTTTGCGTTTTTAAGCCCCAAAAACGCCGTCACCGTCTAAACGAAAAGCACTTCTGATAAAATATTTAGTCGTTTTTACCCGCAAGTGTTCTCATACAAACAGCCCCTCGGTTGTTTTCTCTCTTCTTTCTTTCGGTAATTCCACTCATTACCTGACACTAAACCAGGTCTAAACCAGGTCTAAACCAGTTCTAAACCAGGTCTAAACCAGGTCTAAACCCAGGTCCAAACCAGTTCTAAACCAGTTCTAAACCAGATCTAAAACCAGGGCTAAAACCAGGACTAAACCAGGTCTAAACCCAGGTCCAAACCAGTTCTAAACCAGTTCTAAACCAGATCTAAAACCAGGGCTAAAACCAGGACTAAACCAGGACTAAAACCAGGTCTAAACCAGGTCTAAACCAGTTCTAAACCAGGTCTAAACCCAGGTCCAAACCAGTTCTAAACCAGTTCTAAACCAGGACTAAAAACCAGGACTAAACCAGGACTAAAACCAGGACTAAAACCAGGTCTAAACCAGGACTAAAACCAGGTCTAAACCAGGTAAAACCAGGACTAAAACCAGGTCTAAACCAGGACTAAAACCGGGTAAACCAGGTCTAAACCATAAACCAGGTCTAAACTAGGGTCTAAACCGGTTCTAAACCAGTTCTAAACCAGATCTAAAACCAGGGCTAAAACCAGGACTAAAACCAGGACTAAAACAGGACTAAAACCAGGACTAAACCAGGTCTAAACCAGTCTAAACCAGGTCTAAACTAGGTCTAAACCAGGACTAAATCCAGGACTAAAACCAGGACTAAAACCAGGTCTAAACCAGGTCTAAACTAGGTCTAAACCAGGACTAAATCCAGGACTAAAACCAGGACTAAAACCAGGATAAACTCAAAACCAGGTCTAAACCAGTTCTAAACCAGGTCTAAACCAGTAAACCAGTTCTAAACCAGGACTAAACCAGGACTAAAACCAGGACTAAACCAGGACTAAAACCAGGACTAAAACCAGGTCTAAACCAGGAAAACTCTAAACCAGGACTAAAACCAGTAAAAACCAGGTCTAAACCAGGACTAAAACCAGGTCTAAACCAGGTCTAAACCAGGTCTAAACTAGGTCTAAACCGGTTCTAAACCAGTTCTAAACCAGATCTAAAACCAGGGCTAAAACCAGGACTAAAACCAGGACTAAAACCAGGACTAAAACCAGGACTAAACCAGGTCTAAACCAGGTCTAAACCAGGTCTAAACTAGGTCTAAACCAGGACTAAATCCAGGACTAAAACCAGGACTAAAACCAGGTCTAAACCAGGTCTAAACTAGGTCTAAACCAGGACTAAAACCAGGTCTAAACCAGGACTAAAACCAGGACTAAAACCAGGTCTAAACTAGGTCTAAACCAAGTCTAAACCAGGTCTAAACTAGGTCTAAACCAGGACTAAAACCAGGTCTAAACCAGGACTAAAACCAAGTCTAAACCAGGTCCAAAACAGGACTTAACAGGACTAAATCATGCCGCGCGGACCATGTCTCCTCCTCTTCTATCAATAATATTTTTAATTTGGTTCAGTAAAGTCTGGGCTTTTCTTTTTCTTTTATAAAACATTACGTGAAGATTTTCTCGTCTTTGCTTCTCTACAGTAAAATCAAGTAATCCAAAGTATTCAGATTACGTTACTCACCTAAAGTAATTTAATGGATTATGTTACATTTTGGGGTATGTAATCTGTAATCTGTAGGGGAATACATTTTAAAAGTCACCTTCCCAACACTGTGTATGTATGTGACGTAAACGCGCACGCGACGTGAGCAGATCTGACCAGAGTTTTGCGTCTTGGGCAGTGTAGACGGAAACGCTACGGCGGAGTGTTTTCAACTTTTCCACTCTGGAGGGTGGTTTCACATTTTTGCGTTTTTAAGCCCCAAAAACGCCGTCACCGTCTAAACGAAAAGCACTTCTGATAAAATATTTAGTCGTTTTTACCCGCAAGTGTTCTCGTACAAACAGCCCCTCAGTTGTTTTCTCTCTTCTTTCTTTCAAAAGTATCTCTAGAGATCAAAACTGTGAGTAATAAAAGTTAAAACAACAAAACCTGGCTTCATTTGAGGAGAACTGTCAGTGCTCAGATGATAAAAAATGAACTTGTTTATGAGTTCGTTACAGTGTGAGCGACCACTCCTTTACGGACACATCCCCTCACGTCGAGCTGTGAGGCGACAGAGCTTCCGTCCGTCTGTGGCCCATAAGGATGAGTGACTCCTCTCCTCCCTCTCTCCTCCCTCTCTCCTCTCTCTCCTCCCTCGCTCCTTCTCTCTGGAGTCTGTTATTGATCAGACATTAGGCATTAGCTGAGCTGCCTGAGCAGGCTTTTATGATAATCTCACACCCCCCCCCCATCTCCCTCGTTCTCTCCCTCCCCTTTTCTCACTTGCCTCACTCTCTCTCTCTTTCTCTCCGTCTCTTTCTAACTCGACATCTTCCCTCTCTTTTTTCTTTCTCCCTTATTCTCTCCCTTTCTTGTTTTCTCCCACTTTTTCTCCATCCATTCCTTCCTTTCTCTTTCTCTCTCCCTGGTTTTCTCCTTTCTTCTTCTTCTCTAACTTGCTTCTCACCCTCTCTATCTATTCCATCCCTCCATTTTATTCCCTCTCGCTGTCTCTTTCTCTCCCCTTTATTATCTCTCTCCTTTCTAACGCACTCTTTCTCTCTCTCCTCGGCCCCTTATTTTCTTTCTTTCTCACTGTTCTTCTCCATCTTTCTCTCTTCCTCTCTCCCTTATCTCTGTCTCTCTCTCACACTTTTATAATGGCCCTGCATTAGACACACAGGCCTCTATGGGCGACACCTGGCTTCCTCTCTCTCTCTCCCTCCCTCCCCCCTCCTTCCTCTTTCTCCCTCTCTGTTTGCATTACGACACAGTGTAATGGCTCTCTCCCTCTCCCCGTCTCCCTCCGTCTCTCCCTCCCTCCCTCCCTCTCTCTGTTTGCATTATGCCACAGTGCAGCGCGGTGTAATGGCCTCTTTAGGGCCGTGCGAGGAGGAGACAGGAAACTCTCCCAGAGCTTCCAGTAGCTGAAGACCTGCTGTCCACCAGTGTTTGGGACTCTTTACATGACAAATGAGCTCGACCGCCCGGGCTGATGTCATCTTTCACTGTACATACGAAGCAATTCAACTTGGATTATAAACTTCTCATTCAAATCATCATGATACTAATAAAACTAACCCCCCCCTTACAATTATCAGGTTATATATGTATGTATAGGGCCCTCACTATAATATAATATAACCATTTTGGGGTTTTTTAAATGTATTATTTTTTTAATTAAATTTTTTATTTTTTTTTTGCTGTTTTTTATTTTTTGTATTTTTATTTTATTATTTTTTATTTATTTATTGCTGGTTTTTTTTGTTTTTTTTTTTTGCTTTTTTATTTTATTTTATTTTTAAATTTATTTTGCTTTTTTTTTTTTTTTCATTATTCATGAGACGCGCACATCATTATTTGTATTAGGGTGGATTGGAAATTTATTTGTCTTATTTGTTCGATGGCCTACTACATAACCAGAGCTAAAAGTAGTTTTATTTTTTTGCTTTTTAAATTTTTTTTGATTATGTTTATGCCATGATTATGTTCAAATCAGGGTCAGACTAGTACTTTCTAACATGAAATGGGGGACAGTTAAAATAGATTTGACAATCAGATACTATTTTGATGGTGTTTTTTTTGTTTTGTTTTTTTTTTTAAGTAAACTACTTTCATTTAATGTCAAACTGACAGAAAATCAAATTGCTCTGAGGCCTCGGCCATTTAGGGGGGCCCCTCCAGGTTTGGGGGCCCTAGCTCTAATAGTAGCGCCGCCTCTGTATTCTTGTTCCTTCAGTACATTTATATCAAGATGTTGTTTGGTAATTGTGGGTTTTTTTTTTTTTTTTTTTTGTGTTTTTCAGAGTCCAGACTGTGAAGATGCCGTAATGGGGGGGTGTTTTGGGAGTTTTACAGATAATCCGTAGAATCTGGAGGAGAACAGGGCAGGAGACAGTCTGGAAGTCTTACGGAGAGACGTTTATTACAAATCACAATGGCTCAGGAGGACGTGAATGTTCAACACACAGCACTTTCACACATGGTATTACCTATCAAAGCTCAGGTGAGGCTTCCACTTGAAGACTTTAAATAACCTTTGTTGTGCACCGTATCAACAACATATTAAAGGACCATTTATATAATAAGTGGCAGTTCGGTGACGATGTAGTATTGAATATCTTGGCTTCAGCCGTGTCTGTCATGAGAGTGACAGAAGAGACTAAAGTAGGGTGACCAATTCCCCAAAAACAATGATTTGTCTCAGTTTTATACAAGAAATGTCCCAGATGCCCTTATTTTGGACCAGTCTGATCCCCGCCATCAGTAAAGAGGCATAAATTGTCGGTTAAATATAAAACAACAGTTGCTTAAAAATGACAAAAACACAAAGAAAATGTGACGATTCTGACTCACGTGTTAGTCATGAATGGGCCGAGCGCAGAACAATTTTCCTTAATTACACAGTCATTTCACAATTTTATTATTACCAACCGCCACAAACCCAGAGGATGTCCCAGTTTGGTTTTGAAAATCTGGTCACCCCAGACTAAAGCCCTTTTCAGACCTGCATGTTCAGACTTCAGCGCAGATGTGGAGCACCAGGCACAGTTTGTAAAGTCCCTCCACTTGTCCCACCTGGAGGTGACACTTCCTGGACCTTAATCCCCAGTGTGCTCTTGGGACAATGGAGAGCTTTACTTAAAATGTCTCAATCAGAGGAGGCTCTAGGGAAGACCCAGGACACACTAGCAGGACTATATCTCTCAGCTGGTCTGGGATCATCTTGGGATCCCCCCGGAAGAGCTGGAGGAAGTGTCTGGGGTGATAGTCGACCCCAGATAAAGCAGAAGAGAAAATTAAAAACTACTCACTGTGTATGAAGTGAATGAATAATGGAAAAAACTGGTGCATTCAGACCAAAGACTGTATATGAACATAGTTAACCTGAGAGTCACTGAGCTCCATAAAGGAAGTGAACACGGGCGCCATCGACTCCAGCTCCAATTCACTTTGTATTGAAAAAAACACTCTGATCTCTTTGTAACTGTTGCTGTCAGGCTCCTCATTTTGGTCTTAAAATGTTTGTATTAATCCACTCTACATCCTGGTGTTTCCGTTTTGTTTTTTTGTCCATAAATCCATTCCTAAACTTTATGTGGAACTCGGCTTGCCCCTTCACTGCCAACCCTCGATGAGCTTCATTTGACTGGAGTTGAATGCTGTGGGTGACTTCACGCTCCCTTAGTCCACTTCTTTATGCAGTTTATAATTCAGACGAAAGGTGGTTAAAGCATTTTTAGCAGTGTTGGGAGTAACGCATAATAAAAGTAACAAATGACTGTAATGCATTGCTTTTTGCTGTAACGCAGTAATGTTCAGCGTCACAGGGAAAAAAATGGTAATATTTTACACGGTATAAATGTCAGTAACACGTGTTTAAATGCTTTTTTAACCTGGATTGAAGTGGTGGGTTTTTTATTTTTCTTCATACAAAGTCACTAAAATCACAGCGATATCAGCAGCGGTGAAACGCCATCGTTATGGTTCTGAATGTCAGGGACGGAGGTGCACTCACACAGAGACCGTCAGGTGACCGCGGGCGAAAGGACCATACAGATCTCCACGCTCCATGGGGCGAAGCGCAGCCAACGCCTGATGGCTCTTTGCAGACGCCCTGCTCCATGGGCTTGGGGTTCTCTCAGATTCCAGATCTCTCCTAGATTGGAAGTCCAAGTTAAGACCCGGTTTAATCCTGGTTTAGTCCTGGTTCAATCCTGGTTCAGTTCTGGTTCAGTCCTGGTTTAGTTCTGGTTTAGTCCTGGTTTAGTCCTGGTTCAGTTCTGGTTTAGTCCTGGTTCAGTCCTGGTTTAGTCCTGGTTCAGTCCTGGTTTAGTCCTGGTTTAGACCTGGTTCAGTCCTGGTTTAGACCTGGTTTAGTCCTGGTTCAGTTCTGGTTTAGTCCTGGTTCAGTCCTGGTTTAGTCCTGGTTCAGTCCTGGTTTAGTCCTGGTTCAGTCCTGGTTTAGACCTGGTTTAGTCCTGGTTCAGTTCTGGTTTAGTCCTGGTTTAGTTCTGGTTCAGTCCTGGTTCAGTCCCGGTTCGGTCCTGGTTTAGTCCTGGTTTAGTCCTGGTTCAGCTCTGGTTAAGTCCTGGTTCAGTCCTGGTTTAGATCTGGTTCAGCTCTGGTTAAGTCCTGGTTCAGTCCTGGTTTAGATCTGGTTCAGTCCTGGTTTAGTCCTGGTTCAGTCCTGGTTTAGTTCTGGTTCAGTCCCGGTTCGGTCCTGGTTTAGTCCTGGTTCAGTCCTGGTTTAGATCTGGTTCAGTCCTGGTTCAGCTCTGGTTTAGTCCTGGTTCAGTCCTGGTTCAGTCCTGGTTTAGTCCTGGTTTAGTCCTGGTTCAGTCCTGGTTTAGTCCTGGTTTAGTTCAGGTTTAGTCCTGGTTTAGTCCTGGTTCAGTCCTGGTTTAGTCCTGGTTTAGTCCTGGTTTAGTCCTGTTTCAGTCCTGGTTTAGTCCTGGTTTAGTCCTCAGTCCTGTTTAGTCCTGGTTTAGTCCTGGTTCAGTCCTGGTTCAGTCCTGGTTTAGTCCTGGTTTAGTCCTGTTTCAGTCCATTCACGGCACAAACGTCCGTCATCTTCGCTCGCTGTTTGTTATTTGACGATCAGCCACAGTTATTTTGTTGAGCGCAACTTAAAGTACTTTTTTTTTTCTTTTTTTTTTTTTTTTTGCATTTCTCAAACAGATCGTGCAACGCGTCGGAAAATCTGAACTCGAAAAGCGTCTCGAAAGCCCAGTTTACCAGTTTACCTGACAATCAATAGTCTCACCTTCCAGCCAGACTCTGCAAAACCGCAAACACCAACTCAAGTATTCGCTCCTGGCCTCTCACTCGGAGCCGCTTTACAGCATTAGAAAACATTTGCGGAGCCTCCGGTGAGATTGTGATAGATGGCAGTGGCTCTGAAGTGCATCGGGCTCCATTAGCTCCCGTTGTATTACCGACAGGACCGCGCCTGTCTGGCCGCATCGCACCGGGCCCCTGCTGCGGCGGGCGGGCGAACCTGTGGGAAGAGCTCCTCGGACTCAGACGCAGGACGGATCGATGCACCTCGCTGTCTCTGGGCCTTTCCAGTCAGGACCCGATTACACGCACGCGCCGCGCTCGTAAAATCAGCTGAACCACCAAACACGGCGATTACAGGAGACGCCCGGACTCAAGGGCGAGGAAATCGGGAGGAAATGAGTCAAAAGTTTAAAAAAAAAAAAAAACAAACTAAAAACTCTCACTCAATTGGGATTATGTTTTTGGATTTGATGCATTTTTTTTTTTTTAAACTTTACATTTTAACTATTCAGAACAAAATAGCTTTAAAAAGACACCGGGTAACTTTTCTGGCGGAGGGTCGGCCGCTTGCTCGTTTCCATGGAGATGTTTTTGCTTTGCAGGAAAAGTCCAAACAACATTAAACTTTTCAATGAAACTTTCAATTATACAAATGTTTTTATTGTTGGAAAATACACAAAGGACTAGACCAGGACTGAACCAGGTCTAAACCAGGACTACACCAGGACTACAGCAGGTCTAAACCAGGTCTAAACCGGGACTAAACCAGGACTAAACCAGGATTAAACCAGGATTAAACCAGGTGTAAACCAGGACTACACCAGGACTACAGCAGGTCTAAACCAGGACTAAACCAGGACTAAACCGGGACTAAACCAGGATTAAACCAGGTCTAAACCAGGACTGAACCAGGACTGAGCCAGGACTAAACCAAGTCTAAACCAAGTCTAAACCAGGTCTAAACCAGGTCTAATCCAGGACTGAACCAGGACTAAACCAGGTCTTAACCGGGACTAAACCAGGACTGAACCAGGACTGAGCCAGGTCTAAACCAGGACTAAACCAGGACTAAATCAGAACTGAACGAGGCCTGAACTAGTACTGAACCACGACTGAACGAGAATTGAACCAGAACTGAACCAGGACTGAACCAGGACTAAACCAGGTCTAAACCAGGTCAAAACCAAAACTGAACCAGGACTGGACCAGGACTGAATCAAGGAACTAAAAGCAGGTCTAAAGCAGGACTAAATCAGGACTACAGCAGGTCTAAACCAGGTCTAAACCAGGGACTAAACCAGGATTAAACCAGGTCTAAACCAGGACTGAACCAGGACTGAGCCAGGACTAAACCAAGTCTAAACCAGGTCTAAACCAGGACTGAGCCGGGACTAAACCAGGTCTTAACCGGGACTAAACCAGGACTAAACAAGGTCTAAACCAGGACTGAACCAGGACTGAGCCAGGTCTAAACCAGGACTAAACCAGGACTAAATCAGAACTGAACGAGGCCTGAACTAGTACTGAACAACGGACTGAACCAGAACTGAACCAGAACTGAACCAGGACTACAGCAAGTCTAAACCAGATCTAAATCAGGACTGAACCAGGACTGAACCAGGACTAAACCAGGTCTAAACCAGGTCTAAACCAAAACTGAACCAGGACTGGACCAGGACTGAACCAAGGACTAAAGCAGGTCTAAAGCAGGTCTAAACCAGGACTAAATCAGGACTAAACCAGGATTAAACCAGAACTAAACCAGGACTAAACCAGGACTAATCTTAGACTTGAGAGTGAGAGAGAACCCCAAGCCGTGGAGCAGGGTGTCCACAAAGTGTGACTGGTTATTCCAGTGTGGCACAGAGATATGCAGGAGCACCTCCAGGCCCGT
Organism: Boleophthalmus pectinirostris; assembly: GCF_026225935.1. Classification (NCBI taxonomy): domain Eukaryota; kingdom Metazoa; phylum Chordata; class Actinopteri; order Gobiiformes; family Gobiidae; genus Boleophthalmus; species Boleophthalmus pectinirostris. The sequence goes on from NW_026571140.1 coordinate 34,905,623, forward strand.
CACGACACTAGGTCCTGGTTCGGTTCTGGCTTAGTGTTGGTTTAGACCTGGTTTAGTCCTGGTTCAGTCCTGGTTCAGTTCTGGTGTACGGGATGGGGGGACCTTACGTGAGAGGGTACGGACCCCGCGGCATATGGGTCTTTTGCTTTTGTTTCTATCTTCATCTCGGGACAAAATATCAAAATAAAACCACCGGGATCACGTACAGCGGGTTAGTACAAACATGTTAAGATCAAAAATGAGCAAGGCTGATGGTTTTTCAATACAAAGTGAATTGAAGCCAGAGTCGATGGAGCCAGAAGCGTTTTTAATACAACTTTGCACATTAACACAATGGCATTACTTGGTATCAGATCAAAACAAAACAAAAAGCACAGGTATTGCCCGTGACTTTACTGCAGCCCCTGAATCTTACATTTCTACTTACAAATAAAGCACGTACACTTGGTATTGTCAAGGCGGAAAATACATATATATATCTTGAACATATGTGCACAGAAAAATCACTGAGGGCGTCTTCAGATTTCATTCACCCAGAGGTTATACGAAGCAGCAGTGTCTCCCCGCAGTGTTCAAACCGACTGAATCCACGCTCACATGAAGCCCTCTGCATTCAGGTCTGGAGGACACTCGCACCAACACCAGGATAAATAAATAAAATCCAATGTGCCTTTTAATGTCCTCGAGCAAAGAGTACCAGCGTCTGTGTGGAACTGACCGCTCTGTGGTGAATGCAGCCGCGGCTCTGAGCACGAGAAACTGCTACTGCTCCAAGTGTTTATCTTCGTTTGTTTAGTGTTGTGAATTTTTGGACCTTAGATTTTCTGAAATTTGACAAGGACACGGATATATTGCTTTTATAAACCCTTTACGCCAAAATTATAGACACATTTTTATAATATTTAAATGACTTTTTTTCAATTTTATTTGTACTTGTGCATATACATTTATATAATTATGCCTTATTTGACTCCAATCTCTTGCTATATTTGTGACTTTTTGAAAATACTTTATATCTAGGGGGCCCAGTCAAGCAGAAGTAAACACCAAGGCCAAAAATTAAAGTTAATTCATCTGATATAAAAATGTATTGAACAGATACATATGTACTCTAGTTTATGAAACTGTTGACCTTTTTTCTGTACCATTTTTGGTTCTAAAGTTACATACGTTTTAAACAGACCATGTATGAAACATGGAACAAAAATTATTTCAGAAAAATTTCAAAGACCTGAAAATCATGTAAATAAATGGATGTATTTCATCATATCTTGTGTTATTTGATCTTTGAACTGTTGATGAAGGTACATGATAAAAAATTAAAAAAAAAAGTATTTAAATTGATAAAAATTTGCTTGGAAGGACTGACATATTTTAAAGAAATAGTTTCCTTTCATTTTGAAGTAATATTAAAGTATTAGGAAGAAAAAAGTTGACAAATTATGTAAAATCCTGCACCTTCTACTTGCTGCACAATTTTCCCTCCGTTACTTTTCCCTCCGTTACCATGACCTTTCTTAATAAAAAATCTCATTACTCAAAAAACTTGGAAAAAAATATAGAAAACTATATTAAACAAATATTCAAACCAGTTTGTTAAGGATATGTAAGTGAGAACCAAGAGTTATCACTGTTTGGATTTATTACCCAAAAAGTGCTGCATATTTCATTCCCTCCGTTACCGACATGAGTTTTTAAAATTTTTTGTCAACAACTTGAAAGAATATCACAGGTTTAACTTTACCCTGTTGGAGTGTAACTCTTTCCTACATTCTGATACTTTACTTATTTCAATAGTCCCTCTAGTTTCTGAATAAGAGACATTTGAATGTAAAAAATCTGCCCCTGTTTCCCTCCGTTACCACTTGACTGGACCCTAGGGATGTAAAGATATCCATTTCACGGTACGATATTTATTGTGATATTTGTGCATATGTTTCTTATTCCTTTTAAAAGCCTTGATACTGTTATAATAGTCCTGTTGTAATATGAAGAATTAAGATTTAAAAGTGTTATTAATGTTAAGTCGGCACTGATAACCACTGTTGGGTGAGTTACTTCAAAACTGTAAAGTGTTATTTATGACTTGTTTCTGTCATTTCAGAGGAATTTGTTATATTACAATATTAAAATGTAAAACTTCACAAGACTATTGCAGCACTTTAAGTTACTCTCAACAAAATAACTGTCACTGATCGTCAAATAACGAACAGACAGCGAAAATGCCGAACTTTTGCATAGTGTATGGACTCAACGGAGGATTGAACCAGGACTAAACCAGGACTAAACCAGGTCTAACCCAGGACTGAACCAAGACTAAACCAGGACTAAACCAGGTCTAACCCAGGACTGAACCAAGACTAAACCAGGACTAAACCATAGCTGAACCAGTACAAAACCAGGCCTGAACTAGGACTAAACCAGGTCTAAACCAGAGCTGAACCAGGACTGAACCAGGACTAAACCAGGTCTAACCAGGACTGAACCAGACTAAACCAGGACTAAACCAGAGCTGAACCAGGACTGAACCAGGACTAAACCAGGTCTAACCCAGGACTGAACCAAGACTAAACCAGGACTAAACCAAAGCTGAACCAGGACTGAACCAGGACTAAACCAGGACTAAACCAGGTCTAACCCAGGACAGAACCAAGACTAAACCAGAGCTGAACCAGGACTGAACCAGGACTAAACCAGGACTAAACCAGGTCTAACCCAGGACTGAACCAAGACTAAACCAGAACTAAACCATAGCTGAACCAGGAGGACTGAACCAGAACTAAACCAGGTCTAAACCAGGACTGAACCAGTACTAAACCAGGCCTGAACTAGGACTAAACCAGGTCTAAACCAGAGTTGAACCAGTACTGAACCAGGACTAAACCAGGACTAAACCATAGCTGAACCAGGAGGACTGAACCAGAACTAAACCAGGTCTAAACCAGGACTGAACCAGGACTAAACCAGGCCTGAACCAGAACTAAACCAGGTCTTAACCAGGACTGAACCAGGACAGAACCAGGACTGAACCAGAACCGAACCAGGACTGAACCAGGACTAAACCAAAGACTGGACCAGGACTAGACCAAGTCTAAACCAGGTCTAAACCAAGACTGAACGAGGACTAAACCAAGACTAAACCAGGACTGAACCAGGACTAAACCTCTAAACCTATACCTTAAACTAAACCATTTTATACTTTATTTTTGCAAATTTATTCTTTTACAAATGGACCATGCGTGTCTCTGATTGGTTAATCCACCTGTCAATCACACTCATTTGAAAAGTGGGAAATTCCGCAGTGACCAGACTCACATCTTCGTAAAAGTACTGAAGAAGTGTGGATCCCAGACTACTGCAAATCTGTACTTGTACCTGTAATTGAGTATAATTCTAGTCATTGTCGTTGTAATGTTGTTGTCTTTCTTTTGTGGAGATTGTGGTTTAAAACAACTTAATTCAGTTTAAATGACGAGGTTTAACATATGAAGCCCTGTTCGCACGGGATTAATATGACCTGTGGACCTTTGGTGATTTGTAATAATTGTAAAAGATGCCTGAGAGTTTAATCCCGTGCAAATGTGCCATGTCAAAGTAAAAATTCCGCCTCAAATGACCCACAATATTTCGCCAAACACAGACGTCCGGTGATAAAACTAGTCCCGTGCGAATCTGCATGTCGGCGTTTGTTGTTGTAATTGTGTGCCTTTTCTATCTCTTTCTTTTCTTTCCACATTCTTTTCTCTTTCAATCTCTGTGTCATCTTCAGTAAAATAGAGTAATTTATGGACTTCGCTTCTCCCGTGTGAATGTGCTGCAAGTAACACAGAGGTGGGGCAGTAATTAGCAAATTACCAGACGTTCCCAGGTTGTACTTATCCCATGTGAATAAGCTGTAAGGCTGCGTTCAGACTGCAGCCTGAAGTGACCCAAATCCGATTTTTTGGCCTCTGTGTGACCTGTATCTGATCTTTTAATGACAGTCTGAACAACACAGATCTGATTTTTACCACCGCCAAGGAGGTTATGTTTTTGCCGGCGTTTGTCTGTTTGTTTGTCTGTTTGTTTGTTTGTTTGTCTGTTAGCGACATAACTCAAAAAGTTATGGACCGATTTTGATGAAATTTTCAGGATTTGTTGGAAATGTGAAAAGGAAGAACTGATTTCATTTTGGGCGTGATCCGGAAGAAATCCTGGATTCTGGATCACTTTGAAATTTGAGTTAACATTGTGGTAAATGGGGCCAAAAATTTTGCTTCTCAATATCTCGGTTAATTATTGACCAAACCCCATGAAATTTGACTCAGGGATGGACAATGGGATCCTCTTTCATATTCCAAAGGCTGATCCGGATCTGATCCAGAAGACTTTATATAAAATTTATAATTATAATTTATATAAAAAATGGGGGTAGTCCTTGGCGGAGGTCTGCTCTCTCTGAGTGCTTTTCTAGTTTCAAATGCGACTCAGGCCACTTTGATATGTGGCCCTAAAATACCGATACATATCCGATCTTTTGACATGCGACTTCAGTGTGAACGGCCAAAGTGCATTCATCTGACCTACACGTTATCAACAAGCCACAAACGTCACTATTCAGCGTTGAAGTAGGCAAAAATTGTTGATGAACTCTGTGTCACTGAAGTGAAGCACATCACCACTCATCACTCTTGGCTACGTCTCCTTATCCACACGTTCCTTTCAACGGTCGTCGCTGCCGCTGCCCCACAAAACACCACGGCCAAAAACCTCGTCCTTCTCCTTCTCAGTCTCCTCCTTAAAACAAGTAAGTTGTTCATGTTTTGGCTCCGGTACAAGAGGAACTTTAAAATCTCCAGGTGCTCAATGCTCACGTCCATGTTTGGACAACTTCCGTAAACACAGAGCACGCTCGCTGCGGTTGACGTAACTGGGACTAAACCAGGACTAAACCAGGTCTAAACCAGGACTGAACCAAAACTAAACCAGGGCTAAACTAGAGCTGAACCAGGTGTAAACCAGGACTGAACCAGGACTAAACCAGACCTGGACCACATCTGAACCAAGACTAAACCAGGATTAAACCAGGACTGAACCAGGACTAAACCAGGACTAAACCAGACCTGGACCACATCTGAACCAAGACTAAACCAGGACTAAACTAGAGCTGAAGCAGGACTAAACCAGGACTGAACCAGGAGGACTGAACCAGGACTAAACCAGGACTAAACCAGAGCTGAAGCAGGTCTAAACCAGGACTGAACCAAGACTAAACCAGGACTAAACCAGAGCTGAACCAGGTCCAAACCAGGACTGAACCAGGACTAAACCAGGACTGAACCACGAAGACTGAACCAGAAGTAAACCAGAGCTGAACCAGGTCTGAACCAAGACTAAACCAGGACTAAACCAGGACTGAACCAGGAGGACTGAACCAGAACTAAACCAGGCCTGGACCAGGTCTGAACCAGGACTAAACAGGACGTCGTCGTGTCTCCAGTGCACATGCGGGACACTTTTGGGCCGTTTAACTTTCACACTGGAGTCACATACAAGTCACATTTAATTGGAAATGTGAACGACCTCACAAAAACATCGGATTTCACAAAAAAATCTGAATTGAGCGTTAAGCCCTGCAGCCTGAACGTAGCCTGGGAGTGATCTAAAATAGTATTAACACTGAATAGTTTAAATAGTAGTTGAGTAGCTTTTTCATGTTTACATTGTACTTGTAATTTAGTACAATTTTGGCGGCAGTATTTGAATTTGAGTACTGCTTTCGTTGCCACTTTTACCTGACTACACATTTGCAGTACTTTTCCCCCACTGCGTTTAACCCATTCCACATAATGTATTACTGACATCGACCTTCTCCAACATTAAGTTTGGACATGTTTTTTCTCTGTTTTTTCTCTGTCGGGTCGCGCTGTGATTTAGCTCCGCAGCGCCGGTTCCCTCGGCCCCTCTGACACTTTTAATGGCCCCTTGTTGAACCTGATAAGTGGGGCGCTTTGATGGAGGCGATGGCCCCAGTGCCATACACTTCCATATGGGGTAAAGGGGGGAGGAGGTCCGGGTCTGGGGGAGACGAACCGGGGATTAAAGCCGCATATTTTTCTGAAAGTGTTCACCAGATTTGCTTGTGTTCCTTAAACGAGATAGGGGGATGGTTGTGGGATTTGAATCCAAAAAATGGCAAAAAGCTGAGTTTGCTGGATAATGAAATATTCTAAAAACCCTGTAATAGAGCAAGAAATGAGCTAAAAGTTCTAAAAGACCTTTTTCACAACGGCCGGAAGTGCTGTGATTTAGGGTAAATGTTAATCCGTGTATCATTCGTTCATTCATTTTTCAATATAAAACCAAAAAAATAAAATAAAAAATGTCTTTGTTATTTGTCTCCAAAACCAAAATGAAAAAAAAGATAACGATTTGTTTTTTCAGTTTTCGATTTTGTGTTTAAATGAATAATGGAAAAAAAATGGATAATGGCCGTTTCCCGTTTTCGTGAATTAAACTGTGATGCCGGACTTTTGCGCTGCATACAGACTGAACCAGGACTGAACCAGGACTGAACCAGGACTGAACTGAACCAAGACTGAACCAGGACTGAACCAGGACTAAAACAGCACTAAAGGAGGACTGAACAGGTCTAAACCAGCTCTAAACCAGAATTGAACCAGGACTAAACCAGATTTCAGTCCAGTCCTGGTCTCGGTCACGGTCTGGTCCCAGTCTGAGTCCTGGTCTGAGTCCCGGTTTGAGTCCTAGTCTCAGTCCTGGTCTCAGTCCCAGTCTGGTCCCAGTCTGGTCCCGGTTTCCTGATCACCGGACAGTCTACGCAGGCGCACGTCTGGGCCAGTCCTGACACTCCTGGTTCAGTCCTGGTTCAGTCCTGGTTCAGTTCTGGTTCAGTTTTGGTTCAGTACTGGTTTAGTCCTAGTTTAGTCCTGAGCGGACCAGGACCGGGACTGAGACCAGGACTGAGACACCGGTTTAGACCTGGTTTAGACCTGGTTTAGAGCTGGTATAAACCTGTTTTAGTCCTGGTTCAGTCCGTATGTGGCACAAAAGTCCGGCAGTTTAAATGGGAAACAGCCATTATCGTTTTTTCCATTATTGATTTAAACATAAAATCAAAAAATTAAAAAAATGAATAATTATCCATTTTTTCATTTTGGTTTTGGGGACAAATAATAAAGAAATTGTTGTTTTTTGTTTTATTATTTTTGGTTTTATATTGCAAAATGAATGAACGAATGATACACGGATAAACATCACTTACGTTAATGCTTTTCTACAGCAAAATATCTGTGGAAATGTCTCGCGTATTTTCCACCAGCTTCATAAATCTGCCCCATCACCAAAATTTCATCCAACAAGGTCGACAAAGAATAAACATGAAGAATTTATCCACAAGTATCGAGGTAAGAAAGACGAAAACGTAAAGGCGAACGACGCATTAGTGAACTACTCCTGAGCAAAACTAATGTTATGGTCACGAATAAAACAGAAGTAACTTGTTCACTCAAATTGATTCTAAAATTAAAATTAAAAATAGATTTCATGACGTAGATATTGGCACAGACAGAGAGATTTGTGCAGTTTAAATGTTAGACATGTAATCTGTGAAAAGTAAAATGTTTTTCATTGCGATGTAAAGCGCTTTGGAAACGGTCTTGTTTATAAAATGTGTTATACAAATAAAGTTGGACTGGACTGGATTTTTTTGTGACCGATTTTGTCTTAAAGATTCACTGTGTAACTTTCTCTTTGGGGGTCCATCACTTGCTTTTTTCTATGGATATGTTACGGTTTTACCTGAAATGTTCCACAATATTTCATTAAACAACTCTGCTTTACGTTTATTAAATTACAGGTGGTTTTATAGCTCAAAAATACTTCGAAAAACAGGATTCTGACTGTAAACGGAGGTTGTTTTTCCACAGATCTGACCTGTAACTTGGTCCGGTTTGGTCTCCATGAAGATAGAAAGGTTTAATGCCACACTCCACTAGAAAAGTTACACAATGCACCTTTAATACTACAACTCAGTCTTTTTTTTTCAAACATTTTGTGCAGTCCATTCCAGTGTCACAGCAGGGTCGAGGTGTGGCTTTTAAGACGTCTCTTTCCAGAAAAAAAAAAAATCTGTTAAAATGACCCAAAAGAGAAAGAGAGAGGAGGAGAAGAAGAGAGGAGAGACAGAGGAGAGGAGGGAGGGCCACCTGGACACCATCAGTCTGAGGGAAAGGTAAACATCTCCGACATTCCTCCCGGCACACTGGCCCGCGCGGGTCAAAGGTCATGATGACAAACGGGTGACCCAGCGGCACTCGGGGGCGAGAGAGGAGCCCTGGAATCTCTCAGAGGGCGGGGGGACACAGAGGGACAGAGCTCCAGCGCCAGGACACAACGGCAGGACTAAAGCAGGAATGCGGCCGGACTATACCTGGACTATTCTACAAGTCTGGAACTGGAACTATCCCAGGACTATCTGTGTACTATATAATACTAGAACTGTACGCCAAATATCAAGGAGTATTCCAGGACTATCATAGAACTAACAACCAGGACTATCACGGAACTGTGCCAGGACTGTAACCAGACTATACCTGGACTATTCTACAAGTATGGAACTATCCCAGGACTAATGCAAGACCATAATACTAGAATTGTACGCCAAATATCAAGGACTATCCCAGGACTATCTCAGGACTATATAATACTAGAACCGTACATCAAATATCAAGGAGTATTCCCGGACTATCATAGGATTTACGATCAGGACTATCACAGAACTGTGCCAGGACTGTAACCAGACTATACCCAGACTACTCTACAAGTATGGAACTATCCCAGGACTAGTCATAATACCAAAACTATCCACCAAATACTAGAGCTGTACATCAAATATCGAGCACTATTCCAGGACTATCATAGAACTTATGGCCAGGACTATCACAGAACTGTGCCAGAACTGTAACCAGACTATACCTGGACTATTCTACAAGTATGGAACTATCCCAGGACTATCCCAGGACTAATGCAAGACCATAATACTAGAATTGTACGCCAAATATCAAGGACTATCCCAGGACTATTGCAGAACTAACGACCAGGACTATCACGGAACTGTGCCAGGACTGTAACCAGACTATACCTGGACTATTCTACAAGTATGGAACTATCCCAGGACTATCCCAGGACTAATGCAAGACCATAATACTAGAATTGTACGCCAAATATCAAGGACTATCCCAGGACTATTGCAGAACTAACGACCAGGACTATCACAGAACTGTGCCAGGACTGTAACCAGACTAGAAGTATGGAACCCTCCCAAGACTAGTCATAATACCAGAAGTATCCACCAAATACTGTACACCAAATATCGAGGACTATCCCAGGACTATCCCAGGACTATCCCAGGACTAACGCAAGACTATAGTACTAGAACTGTACACCAAATATCGAGGACTATCCCAGGACTATCCCAGGACTCTCCCAGGACTAACGCAAGACTATAGTACTAGAACTGTACACCAAATATCAAGGAATATTCCAAGACTATCACAGAACTAAAGACCAGGACTATCATAGAACTAACAAATAGGACTGTAACCAGACTATACTCGGACTATTCTACAAGTATGGAGTTATCCCAGGACTATCTCAGGACTATATAATACTAGAACCGTACACCAAATATCAAGGAGTATTCCAGGACTAGCATAGGACTTACAATCAGGACTATCAGAGAACTGTGCCAGGACTGTAACCAGACTATACCTGGACTATTCTACAAGTATGGAACTATCCCAGGACTATCCTACGACTAATGCAAGACTATAATACTAAAACTGTACACCAAATATCAAGAAGTGTTCCAGGACTATCACAGAACTGTGCCAGAACTGTAACCAGACTATACCTGGGCTATTTTACAAGTGTGGAACTATCCCAGGACTATCCTACGACTAATGCAAGACTATAATACTGGAATTGTACACCAAATATCAAAGAATTCTCGCAGGACTATTGCAGAACTAACAACCAGGACTATCCCAGGGCTAATGCAAGACTATAGTACTAGAACTGTACACCAAATATCAAGGAATATTCCAGGACTATCATAGGATTTACGATCAGGACTATCACAGAACTGTGCCAGGACTGTAACCAGACTATATCCGGACTATTCTACATGTATGGAACTATCCCAGGACTAGTCATAATACCAAAACTATCCACCAAATACTAGAGCTGTACATCAAATATCGAGCACTATTCCAGGACTATCATAGAACTTATGGCCAGGACTATCACAGAACTGTGCCAGGACTGTAACCAGACTATACCTGGACTATTCCACAAGTATGGAACTATTCCAGGACTAATGCAAGACAAACACTGTACACCAAGCATCAAGGAATACTCGCAGAACTATCTCCGAACTAACAACCAGTACCATCACTGAACTGTGTCAGGACTGTAACCAGACTATACCTGGTCTATTCTACAAGTATGGAACTATCCCAGGACTAAAGCAAGACTATAATACTAGAACTGTACACCAAATATCAAGTAGTATTCCAGGACTATCATAGGACTTACGATCAGGACTATCACAGAACCGTGCCAGGACTGTAACCAGACTATACCTGGACTATTCTACAAGTATGGAACTATCCCAGGATTATTATCCCAGGACTAATGCAAGACTATAATTATAAAACCGTATAATTATATCAAGGAGTATTCCAGGACTATCATAAAACTAATGAGCAGGACTATCACAGAATTGTAACCAGACTAGAAGTATGATATCATTCCAAGACTAGTCATAATACCAGAATTATCCACCAAATATTACAGCTATACACGAAATATCAAGGATTACTGATTGATTAATTTATTTCAGTCATATTTAATAAACACAAACTGAAAAGGACTAGGCTGAAGTCTGAGCTTTTTCTGCCTTTACCCTTTATTCCTTTGTCACAGCATCATCTTGAAACCAGTTCATCTTCATAAATACATCAAGAGGACACAAACAAATCAGTAACAGTACAATAAAGTACTACAGCACAAACTAAACATCATAATTCATGTATCTGCCCAGAGTTTAACATGTAAACTTCTTTTTAAAATAGAAGAGTGGTGCACAGTTTTAGGTCTTCTGGGCAATTGTTCCAGAGGTCCACCCCTTTTTCCAGGACTGTAACCAGACTATACCCAAACTGTCCTGTCAATATTCTTAACAATTGATTCTTCGCAGCGACATCCCGCTGGGGGGTGGTCTGCATGCATCTCTATGGCAGAAGGTCCAGAAGCTACCATGGTGACACAATGAACAAACACTGGCACATGGCAAACACTGTCGAAAATGTTTTAAGTTAGCCTGAAAACTCAAAGCATGTGGTCAAAATGGTTCTGTTTAGTGGTTTGATTTTCAATAAAACTGAAAAAACTTTAAAAACAAAAAAAGGTGACAGTGATTAACAGAAAAACTGCCAGATAATGGTTGTAATTTTATATAGGAGACACTTGTTCAACAGCACAAACCTTCACCTGTTGTAGTTCAGCTCTTTTTGATCAGATTGTGTTAAAATAAAGATCAGATTAAAGTCTAATGTGAGTAAGAGAGCTTCAGACACAGCAGTGTATAGAGTTAGTGTCACACCTCTTGACGTCACAAGGTGGAACAGAGCATTTTGAGCTTTGGGGAAGTAGACTAGGGATGGGCATTCGATGAAATTTTCTTAATCGATTGTCAGGAGAATTAACGATCGATTATCAATTAATCATTAACGTTTTTATATTAAAATGATCATCGTTATTATTACTATCTGCACTACTAATCTGCATAAATAAATTAAATTTTACGACAAATAAACCGTAACCACTTGTTACAGCCCCAGGCCTTAGTTGTAATATTTCTGCAGAGTTCTCTTGATTCCTGCTACACGAGCCCTGGTCTGTGATTGGTGGGACAAGTCCACGCCCACTTCACCTGCAGCCAACTCCCCCTATTTAAGGAGATTACCAGCACCTGTTCGGGGCTGCTGGTCTTGGTGGCCAGTTTGCCATTTTGGTTTTGTGTTTGTGTGTTAGTGTAGTTCTGTTTTGTGCCTTTTTTGATTTGGTCACTTGATTCTGTTTGTGGGTTTATGTGGTTTAATTTGGGGAACTTGTGTTTTAGTTTAGTGTGTGTCCCTAAGTTTTACCACTCGTTTTTTTGTAAGCCTGCGTGACCCCTTTTCTGGCATAATAAACAGAGTTTTGACTCTGTTTATTCTGTTGTTCTGTTTCTTAGTTTAGGTTGTTTTCTGTATATTTTTAGTGTTTTGTTAATTTACCTTTACATTCCTGTTAATTAAACATTACTTAAATTTATTCCATTTTACATCTTGGTTTTATTTTTGTTACTTCCCTCACCCCAAACGAGCTGGGTCGTAACTAAAGCCACATCAGCCCGTTTATTATAATGTGTTTAATTCAGTTTTGTTCAACTCTCACAGAAACGAAACTTAAAACCGCATCGCCAATTTGCATAAACTAAGCGAAGATAAAACTACAGCTCTTGTGTCGCTGATGCGGTTCAACTTCTGTCAGATTAAAGGACATGACTCAGTGGAATACAGGTTAGTGTGACTGTATTTGCGTTTGTCAAAACCAGGACACCGTACGGGGGGAGGGAGGTGGGGACTCGTCATCGACATTGCGCGACTCTCACCTGGCAAAACTTTTTCCCACTGGACACCGAAACATATGTGCTGCTTTATACACTGTGCACATGGACTCACACTTGTCCCGAACGCAACGGAAAGTGTGGAATTTCTTGTACAAGTCATCGTTAAATACACATATACACTTCGGTACGTTGCAGGCGGACTGACTGTTTCTGTTTGTGTCTCGCTCCTTCTGAGCGCAGAGAGACACATGTACGAACACCCGTTTGGTCACGCTACACTACGCACAACAACCTGCATTTGGTTTGTCGATTAAAATTTACGTCATCGATGAAATTCTTAATGATCAATTTTCGATTAATCGACTAATCATGCCCATCCCTAAAGTAGACAGACTAATAATAAAAGACTCAAACGTGTGTGAATCAAAGAAAACCCAACTCCAGGCATGTTTTTGAGGAGGTAGCAGTGTCATAACATGGCTTAAAACTCACAAATTTTGTGTAATATAGGACCTTTAAAATCAAATATTATATCTTTTTTTTTTTTTTGATATAACAAGAAGTTGAAACCATGAATACTGGAAACTAAACTCTCAGAAATATAAAACTAGGGCTGACACAGGACCATCATTAAGAAAACTATCTACTAAATGTGTGTTCTTCTGAAAAACTGAAGCCAAAAAAAGAAACAATCGATAACGCGATGTCAGTAACAGCGGCAGACGGGAGCGTGTTGTTGGCAGGGCATCTGGTTTAGTGATTGTGGAGCGGATTGACACGTGAACCAGGACACTAATGCGAGCCAGACCTGAGCCGCACCGAGCAGTGACCCCCGGTGACACATAATGAATGGGCTTTCACTCACACGCAGGTGGAGACTTCATTCATTCAACACTTACGCTAAGACCGGTCTCTCTCCGATATTATATAGTGTCATGTATTGTTGTCTTTAAAAGTGCACTATGACACTTCTTCTGAGTCCAGCACCTGGTTTTGTCCATAGAGATTACTAGGGAGATTGCTTTTGTTGGAATGTACCCCAGTATGGCATTAAACTAGCTTATTATTTAACTATAGGTGTTTCTGCAATAAAACCATACCCTGATAAATATGAATTCTACTGTAATCAGGCCCACTTCTCCACAGATCAGACCTGTAGATTGGCTTGTTTCTTCTCTCCATGGCAATGAAAAATTCCAGGCAAAGCTACATCTCCATGGTGGCGGACCATCCATCCAGAAAGAAGTTACACAGTGCACCTTTAAATGTAAATGTATAAATTATGTACATTGCTGTTTTTACCTTTTAGTATGAATTTATTTTGTATGTATTATTTTATTATGGACTTTGGACTTTGCACACCATTTTCAACCAACTTCCAATTAATTAAATCAATACAGATCAGGGGCCGGCAGCCAGTGGCTCCGGAGTCACATGCGGCTCTTTCGTCCTTCTGTTGTGGCTCCCTGTGACTTTGGAAAATAAATAATGAGTATTTAATTACAGTGTATTTTTATTCTAGTTTGTTTGTTCTTTCGATTTTAAATGTAATTCTAAATTTGTAGATAATGATCTTGTAACACTAAAATAAAACATTTTTACTTTTTAATATTTTTTGTGTCTCAAAAAATGCGTCAAACCACCGATGTACCACACCCGGCAAGTTTCTGAAGAAAAATGAACGTTTAATGCTACGGTTGCAGATTTATTTCCTGTCACGGCTGATAAGACTGGTACTGTCACACACCAAACTACACGCGATAAAATGATAACAAATCTTATAAGAAGACGGCATTTTTGGTTCACTACAAGTCGATAGTTTAGTTTTTTATTTCCTACGAGGAGGACTCAAATATACATTGAGTAACAATGTGTTTAATGCAGCTTTGCGCACATTTGTTTACGTTTTACAAAAACGAAACTTAAAACCACATGGCTCATTTGCATAAACTATAAGCTCTAAAGGACAGGAATCAGAGGAATATGAGTGTTCTTTCTGTGACAGAGGATGTGCTGCTGATGGTGAGTCTGTTCTGTGCTTTGCGTTGGAGATGGTTCATGTTAAACTTTTCATAAATTATACATCTGCAGGTCAAACACATAGACCGTTTATACGAATGGCCAAATATTCTCTGCATTTCATTGATTTCATAAATGCAACACACTCTAGTCTTTTATACAGAGCATACAGGTAAAACAATGTATATATAAAGTGTTAACCTAATTTTAAATGTCAAAGGGGTTTTGTGGCTCCAGGTGTTTTCTTTTCTTTTTCACTTTCTTAAATTTTCTTACACTTTTCAATAGAGAGTTTAAAGGTGCACTATGTAACTTTTCATTCACCGTCTTGTTTCTTTGGATATGCCGTTGCTCTGCTTCAAATCTTCCACAGTATGACTTTAAACACGTTACCTTGCATTGAATAAATCACAGGTATTTAGGTTTAATAGGTCTGAAATACCTGGAAAAAACAGGCATTCTGACTGTGCTCTCCACAGATCTGACCTGTAACTTGGCCTGGTTTGACTTCTGTGATGATAAAAAGGTTTAATGTCATAGTGTGAAACATTCCAGATAAAGTAATAAAACATCCACATGGAGAAAAGTAAGACCCTTCGCACCTTTAAATAAAGAAATATTGATGAAAGAGGTTAAACGTGCTATCATCTTGGTTTAGTTGACTAAGTGGATTTGGTTGAAAGTCTTTTTAGTTCGCAAAATAAACACACAAATCGAAATAACAGTTCAGAAACACGTGTCACATGCACTAATATTATGTTATCAAAAGTTTACAATATCCAATAGCACAAGGCTTATAATTTAATTGGCGGCCCCATGTTGATTGGCCCAGTTTTGCATCAGCCCCAAACACCATGAAACAACCGCTCTCTCCAGTCCAGTGTACTTTGTTTGGGCCGTTACAGCAGACGGAGGAGGGGGGAGGGGTCTGGGCAGATTGAGTCCTGAGGGTCCGGAGCTGAGTTTGACCAAGGCCTGACCTCTGAACTCTGGCTCTGACACACAGATATGGACCGTAGATCAGATAAGGTCCTGTCGTTAGGCCCTGCTGTGCTCTGGTGACACTCAACACTCATCACTACAGGCTCTGTCCTTTATGTTTTACAGGTTATTGTATCTATCTTCACAATATATAACGCTATAAATAATCAGATGTTCAAGTTACATTATTACTTCCGCCAAGGAGGTTATGTTTTTGCCGGTGTTTGTCTGTCTGTTTGTTTGTTTGTTTGACTGTTAGCAACATAACTCAAAATGTTATGGACCGATTTTGATGAAGTTTTCAGGATTTGTTGGAAATGTGAAAAGGAAGAACTGATTTCATTTTGGGGGTGATCCGGAAGAAATCCTGGATTCTGGATCACTTTGAAATTTTAGTTAACATTGTGGTAAATGGGGCCAAAATTTTTTGTTTCTCAATATCTCGGTTAATTATTGACCAAACCCCATGAAATTTGACTCAGGGATGGACAATGGGATCCTCTTTCATATTCCAAAGGCTGATCCGGATCTGATCCAGAAGACTGATTTTATCGCAATTTATATAAAAAATGGGGGTAGTCCTTGGCGGAGGTCTGCGCTCTCTGACTGCTTTTCTAGTTAAAACATTAAGTTAAAAAAGGGGTATTACCATTGACCTATTAAAATAACTGGATAGGGTGTTGTTGCTTGTATCTGCCTCCAGTTGACGTAGTGACACTTACTGGTACTTCAGCGGAAAAAAATCCCCTGGGCTGGAGAAGGATTTTTTTCATAGCGCGCAAGGTAATCACAAACTGCTCATGTGAGGGTGACAGGGCACCTACAACTTTCAAAAATGTCGGGTTTTGTTGCGATTTTTACCTATTTTTAGATGATAAACTTTTTCTCAGCTCAAAATCCTTCAGTTGTCCTAAAAAAACGTAAACCAGAACTGAATCCTGTTTCAATTCTGGTTTACTCCTGTTTTAGTCCTAGTTCAGTCCTGGAATCAGTCCTAGGTTAGTCCTGGGTTAGTCCTGGGTTAGTTCTGGTTTAGTCCTGGTTTAGTCCTCCTCTTCAGTCCTGGAATCAGTCCTAGGTTAGTCCTGGGTTAGTCCTGGTTTAGTTCTGGTTTAGTCCTGGTTTAGTCCTCCTCTTCAGTCCTGGAATCAGTCCTAGGTTAGTCCTGGGTTAGTTCTGGTTTAGTCCTCCTCTTCAGTCCTGGAATCAGTCCTAGGTTAGTCCTGGGTTAGTCCTGGTTTAGTTCTGGTTTACTCCTGTTTTAGTCCTAGTTCAGTCCTGGTTTAGTCCTCCTCTTCAGTCCTGGAATCAGTCCTAGGTTAGTCCTGGGTTAGTTCTGGTTTAGTCCTGGTTTAGTCCTCCTCTTCAGTCCTGGAATCAGTCCTAGGTTAGTCCTGGGTTAGTCCTGGTTTAGTCTTGGTTCAGTCTGTGGCGTAGGCAGCACAAAAGTGTGTTATAATCTCGGGTTAATGGGCGGGTGCAGTCCTGTACTGTGGGTCTCCAAAAATGGACCCGTGCAGGACTCTGCGCTGAAGGGCTCCATTATGGACCGGGGACGGAAAACGGGGAATTTCTTGTACAAGTCATTGTTAAATACGCATTTGCACTTCGGCATGTTGCAGACTGACCGACTGTTTGTGTCTGCTCGCTCCTTCTGAGTGCACAGAGAGCTACGAGAGACGCTCAATTTAATGTCCCCAATGAACGATAATGATAACCCGGACATTTCCATCACTTAAAAAAATAAATAAATAAAAAAAAATGCCCAGGACAGGACACAAAAAACAGACATATCGGGGGAAAAACGGACGTTTGGTCACCCTAGGCTAATCTGAAGTCATGTGTCACTGAGCTCGGCCCATTGACTTGAATGGGCGCCCACTGTGAAACCCGGGGCTTGGGTAGTACTTGCTAACACATATTAAGATCAGTCCCCACTCACTTTGCTCCCCACGCACTCCCCCTTCAGAGCAATATCACAACACAATCAGCGTGCATCTCCCTAAACTACTGCACATCAGGTTTGTGAAGTTGTCGTGTATTAATTTCTATCAGACTTTTATATGTGCAAAAGCATTATACAAGTGTGTGGGAGCATGGATGATGTAAGCTTGTGGGTTTGATTTTGAATATGGCCTGGGAGAGATCACTAAATTACTCAAACATGCATGGATGACATCTAAAACCTCTTCAGATATGTTTTTGATGAACATTAGAAACCTTAAAATAATACCTTCTCTTTAACTAATAATGGGCTGAATTGTAAATAAATAAAGGCTTTTCCAGACACTAATTTGTTTTACACTTTCTTGCTGCATTCACAAACGCAGCACACACATGGATTTCAATACTTTTGTGAACATTACAAGGCCTGAGAGTAAACGTGTAAATGTAACAAAACACAACCACGGGTACGTTTTGACGAGGATACAGCATTATATCAAAAAATAACATAATTTCATCAGATTTTATAGCTATTACAGCGTATATCTATATTTTATTGATTTATTTATTTATTGAAGTGCAAATGAATGAACACATTTCTTAGTATGACATCCAGTATTGCCTTTATATTCCCTGGGCTCAGATATGATTGACAGCTACGACGTACTCCCACGTTTTTTACCCCTTATATTTAATTTACCCCCTCTGCTTCTTGTCCCCTGTCCCTTATTACCCCAGAGTTTGATGTGACGACACCAGCAGAAAGACTCTGAAAGGTGCGACTCTGGGTTTTAATAATTCCCTTTGTGGTGTGTCCCTCTCTCCTCGCTCTCGTAGTAGCTGCCTTATAATGTACTTTTGACCTGGATCACACGTGGTCCTCAGAAAGGGGGGGGACACGGAGGTTCAAAAGCCCAGATCGAAGCTTTGAAACTCGGTCACACTTCTCTGAGAGGGTCCTGGGACAGAGGATCCAGGTGGAGCTTTGATACACGTCTGACAAAAAAAGAAAAAACACACACACACACACATGCACACACTTTATGGGTTTATTTATAATGTAGAACAACAGGAATGGTTCAGACTTCAGACATGATGCAATGTTGTTACTGCTGTTGTGAAAACCGCTGCTACTACGGTGACCAGCCGTGTATTTGGGTGATTTTAAAGGTGCCTGGAATGTGCCACAGAATGACATTAAACAGCTCTACCTTACATGGATTTTATTACAGGTGGTTTTATAGCTCAAAAATACCTCAAAAAACATGTATTCTGACTGTGAGCGGGGTTGCCTCTCCACAGCGCTGACCTGTATTGAGCGGAAGAAACATGCCACTGACTGAACAGGACTAAACCAGGACTAAACCAGGACTAAACCAGGACTGGTTCCAGGACTGAAATAGGCCTAAAAAAAGAAAAAACGTGGTCTGAGTGTAAATGTGTAAATGCAGCAAAACACGACCACAGGTATGTTTTGATAAGGATACAACATTATAGCAGAAAATAACATAATTTAATCAGATTTTATAGCTATTACAGCTTATTCTATATTTTATTGATTGATTTATTTATTAAAGTGCACATGAATGAACAGCTAGTACAGTGAAATAATTCTCAAATTTCTTAGTAAATCTCTTAAGTCCAAGATTAGTCCTGGTTTAGTCCTTGTGTAGTAACAGGTGTAACCCACGGGTACCTGACCGGTGCAGGACTCTGGTACTGCGCGTAACTTCTACCTTCCTTCAGCGTGTCCAGATGTCCGACTTTTTGTGCGATGGTTTGCATCTTCCTCTGCCTTTTGGATGCGACCGCAGGAGCCTTTATCGGTGCAGAACATTTCGTTGACAATGTGGGTTTTGTCGGGGAGAAAACTTACAAACATACAGCACTTCAGAATCATACCGCTAATGATCGAACATTTATGTAAATTTGGCAAACTGAGCACATTCTGTACTGTACAGGAGACACAGCACGGAGGAGACTGATTGACAATGGTCTACAGTCTCTTAGCCAATCAGGACACGGTGGGAGAAACACAGTGCACGTTCTTACGCTGTATATAAAAAAAAAACATGCAAAATTGCACACAAAAAATCCTCTAAACAGCGCGGTTGCAAAAGGTGAACCAAGTTATAGTGAGGGACGAATGTAAAGCATTTTCCAAACATGAAACGTGAACTAAATGTGTTATGAGTTAACACAGACATGTCAGACTCAGGCCCGGGGGCCAAATTCGGCCCTTGATATAATTATATTTGGCCCAGGAGATCATATCAAACATGTATTAGAGCTGACCCGCCGGCTGCCACTCCAATATGGAACATGCACCGCTAATACTACGAATCCCAGAATGCTTTGCAAATGTGTTGGCACATTTTGACTGGTTGTTAGCTTGAGAAAAAAAAATAGTTTAAAAGAGTTTAAAAGTTACAGATAGGCTATAGAGAAAATGTTGTTATTATTTTACATTAAGCTTGTTCTGGATTCAATGTTTAAGCAAAATTATTATTGAAGATTTATTTTATTAAGAAAAGGTTACATATTACATATCTCGAAAGAAAAGAAAACATGCAGATGTTGTTGAAATTTTTCAATAAATATTTATTTTTGTCCCAATTTTCAATTTTGGCCCTGTGTGAATTTGAGTTTGACACCTCTGAGTTAACAGATAATACCCAAACTGTAACTGTAATAAATACATTTGCTTTATTTACATTAGTATGTACAGAATAAGGGTTTTCAAATTACCAATCAGAGAGTGATAGCTTGAACCTTGCACTTACCGTCGTCATGTCCTTGGGCAAAACACTTCACCCACATTGCCTGCTTCTGTCAAATGTACGACTGGATGCTACAGGAAAACCATCTGATATAAAAATCTCAAATGCATAAATAAAGTTTGACCATTGAACGTATCTTTTATTGATCATGACTTCATTGATCTCGTGGTCACAGATGGCGGGGTCTTTCTGTAACTACGGGCCTGAGGCGGCTCCACTAATGACCTGATACTTACAGGGCTGATAACACTCGCACTTTCACTTTGATTCTTCGGGGCGATTTAAGGTCAGCTCACATCACACGAGTCTTTGGCCAGAGGCTCTGATCTGGGCTGAATAACAAAAGGCAAACTCCCACCGTGGTCAGCAGGTTTAACCATAGCCTCAAAAGTTGGCAGATCAATCCTGACTGTCCTTGGGCAAGACACTTCACCCACTCTCCCGATGTGAATTTATGAGTGTAATTGTGAGGACTAAAATCTGTACACACACATACACAGAATTATGGGGACCTGCCTCACTAATGGTGACAAAAATCAGGTCCTCTTCATCATGTAATTCCTAGATTATTAGATCATGCATTAAAGATCAGATATTTGTTAAAAAAAAAAAAAAAAAAAAGGTTAACACACAGTTCTTCTTTCAAATGGAAAACACTCTGTACCACCTTGTGATGTCATGTGGTAATACAGGAAGTGCTCCACTGTGTTTTCAAATTGGAAACACTCCCACTAGAATCATTTGGATGATTTCAGGCCTGGAATTGCGCATCTCTACTGAACTAAAGGTAAAAAAAGAGCTGTTAACTTGAAAACTGTATACCGCTGAATGACATCACAAGGTGGAACAGAACTTCCTGCGCTTTAGAGATATAAACAGACTAATAATAAATATTTTCTCAAACATGTGTGAATGAAACAAAACACAACAGCATTATAACATGGCTTAAAGGGACAGTTTGGAATTTTGGACATAGGACCTCATTTCCTAGTGAGCCAGAGTGTTGGAGACGTGTGGAGACACTTTTTTTTTTAAATATTCCATCCAGTCCTTGTATTTGCAGAGGTCGCTGGTGCTAGACTAGTGCATGTCAATGGTCATAGTTATCCTGCCACTAAAAACAGTCTTACCCACTCCACAAAACACCCGAAACAAATCTATTATTACACCAGACTGTCGATGTAAATGTCTGTGTTGATAGAATAATGTTTGAAATAAAACTAACCTTGTGTAACCTTTGATTTATTTGACACAGAATTTATTTACTGACATTAATTGGGGTAATTATTATTTTGTATATTATTTTTGATAATTCATTTATATTACTTTGCATTTATTTTATTAACAATTCATTATTACATTATGTTGGGTTCTGTAGAATAGTGTTGTTCTATTGTTTCAGTGGAGTGCATTTGATCAGCGCACCGAGGTTTTGATAAAAGTGTCCTGCCATGTTGGTATTTGTAAACAAGGAAGACAGCAAGAAAATACAACCTTTCAAATCCAAGTGTAACCCGCCATACCCACAGCCTCAAGAGACTGGTTACCCTTGCATCGCATGTATCGTCGCATGTTGAGGGACTATTTTCTCAGTAGCCACGGAATTTTACTTTGCCAGTAAGATTGGTGCTAGGTGATATCAGTCCACCGCTGCCAAGTTTTCTATCACGAAGTACAACCATGCGAGAAAAGTAAGTAAGTAAGTCTTTATTTATATAGCGCTTTCACAGACATTTTCTGCCCCCAAAGACGCTTTACAGAGCATTATTCAGCATTATTCATTCAGAATTATTCATTCACTCTATACCCTGGTGATGGTAAGATACTGTTGTTGCCACAGCTGCCCTGGGGCACACTGATAGAGACACGGCTGCCATGCCACTCGGCGCCATCAGTCCCTCCGACCACCACCATCACTCACACACACCACTTTCATACTAGCCAATGTGGGAGAAGTGTCTTGCCTAAGGACACAATGATTGAATTGATTGTATTTAACTGACCTTGACTATCAACTGTATATGGAGACCTGTAGCATGTTTTGGGTTGATGGGGGAAACCCATCCAGACACAGGGAGAAACATGCAAACTCCACACAGAAAGGCCCAGGCGACCCGGGGATCGAACCCAGAACCTTCTTGCTGTGAGGCACCGTGCCGAAAACACAATGACGTCACGTTTGGGGCGGCAGCCATTTTGGTAGGCAAAAAGCGACCGTATCAACAAGTCAACATCAACATCATCAACAGTTATCAGCGTACAACATCAACATTGTCAACAGTTTTCGGCGTACAACATCAACAATCGTCATACAACAGTACAACATCAACAATCGTCATACAACAGTACAACATCAACAATCGTCATACAACAGTACAACATTCAACAATCGTCATACAACAGTACAACATCAACAATCGTCATACAACAGTACAACAACAACAGTACAACATACAACAATCGTCATACAACAGTACAACATCAACAATCGTCATACAACAGTACAACATCAACAATCGTCATACAACAGTACAACATCAACAATCGTCATACAACAGTACAACTTCAACAATCGTCATACAACAGTACAACATCAACAATCGTCATACAACAGTACAACATCAACAATCGTCATACAACAGTACAACATCAACAATCGTCATACAACAGTACAACATCAACAATCGTCATCAACAACAGTACAACATCAACAATCAACAATCGTCATACAACAGTACAACATCAACAATCGTCAACAACAGTCAAGTCAAAAACAGTACAACATCAACAATCGTCAAACAACAGTACAACTTCAACAATCGTCAAACAACAGTACATCAACAATCGTCAAACAACAGTACAACATCAACAATCGTCATACAACAGTACAACATCAACAATCGTCAAACAACAGTACAACATCAACAATCGTCATAACAACAGTACAACATCAACAATCGTCATACAACAGTACAACATCAACAATCGTCAAACAACAGTACAACATCATCAATCGTCATACAACAGTACAACATCAACAATCGTCAAACAACAGTACAACATCAACAATCGTCAAACAACAGTACAACATCAACAATCGTCAAACAACAGTACAACATCAACAATCGTCATACAACAGTACAACATTCAAACAATCGTCATACAACAGTACAACATCAACAATCGTCATACAACAGTACAACATCAACAATCGTCAAACAACAGTACAACATCAACAATCGTCAAACAACAGTACAACATCAACAATCGTCATACAACAGTACAACATCAACAATCGTCATACAACAGTACAACTTCAACAATCGTCAAACAACAGTACAACTTCAACAATCGTCAACAGTTATCGGCATGTTTTAACTTTTCAAAGTAACGTTTTTGATCCTCAACATTCAGTGACTTAGAGTAAGATGATGAAGTCATGTCAAAACAATTAAATGCAAAACCTACTTCAAAATAAGACGAGTTATCTCATGACAGACAACAAACTGTCGACACAAACGAGCAGCCCCACTGACTTTTTACCTACCAGCCACTGAGCACGTGCAGAAAAGCCGGATGTAAACAAATACAACATTTTCTCGTATGGATCTAAATCCTTCAAATGTAAGGTTGGTTTTACTTCTAAAAATATTCTATCAACACAGACATTTACATCGACAGTCTGGTGCAATAATAGATTTGCTTCGGGTGTTTTGTGGAGTGGGTAAGACTGTTTTTAGTGGCAGGATAACTATGGCCATTGACATGCACCAGCCTAGCACCAGCGACCTCTGCAAATACAAGGACTGGATGGAATATTTTTTTAAAAACGTCTCCCAACACTCTGGCTCACTAGAAAATGAGGTCCTATGTCCAAAATTCCAGCCTGTCCCCTTAAATCTCTCAAAAATGCATTGTGTGTAATATACTGTAGGTTTTTGGACGACGTGAAATCTCTGTAAAAGACATTTCACTTTTAGACTAATAAACAAATCAATTTTATTTAACTACATCGTTAAATATATGAGAAACGGTGAGAAGAGAGGCCAGGAAACATGTTTTACTTAGGACAATTTAAGGCTGTAACCTGGATTTTCTTTCACTATAACATAAAATGGGTTCAGTTTTTTTATTCTGCTGTTTTTTGCTTGTATGGTCCCTTCAAAGTATAAATGGTATTCGTGTAGAAAAGATAGGATAACTCAAATTTGAAGCAGTATTGAAGTTCTGTTTAGTGACCCCTGGATTTTCATATTGTGTCCCAAAATATTGTACTCATTAAAATAGTTCTGAAGGCGCTCTATGTGGCTTGCCGTAACTATGCACACAAAGAGGACAGCGGAGAAGGTCAAATATTCAGAATCACCTTGGCACCATACAAAGCTGAACTCAAGCATTCGGACAATAAGTTCAGCTATTTGCCTTAGCTTCAGTCCACATATCTGCTCACAGTTTTCATAAGCGTAATGTGTTCAAGGCGAGATGATGCCCTCCCCGAGTTACACCAACAAAAGCGCATCCAAGTTTGTCATAGTTTCTTCCGACAATTAATACCTGCATAATTCTCGTGTTATTTTAATCAGTCTAAAAGCTCACGGCTCACGACATTCCACCACGAAATACTGGTCAAGCTTTCACACCTTTTAAAAGAGGTTTTGGACAAAATGTACCGGCCGCAGACACATGTTTCTGCAAACCACAGACCACAGAATCTGAGGTTTGTGCGCCACATCATTTTCTCATCAGCCCCAGGAGAGACGGACTGGGGTTACATGGAGATCCCCCAAGGACAATAAAATACGGGCCTGTGTCTGGACCACAATTGAGACTTTGCAGCAGTCATTAACATTTCCTGAGGGTGGGATGTTAACTGTAAGCACTGCTCTGTCTGAGGCTTTAATCTGAGCTGTCCTTTAAACTATGTAACTTGCTTGTTTCTGTGGATATGTCATTGCGTCTGTCTACAGCGTTCCACAGTATGACATTAAACAGTGCTACTTTAGATTTATTCAGATAAAGGTGGTTTTATACCTCAAAAATACTGAGAAAAACGGGCATTCTGACTGTGAGCGGAGTTGTGTCTCCACAGATCTGACCTGTAACTTGATCTGGTTTGGTCTCCACAATGATAGATAACATCAGTGTTGGGAAGGTTACTTTTAAAATGTATTCTCCTACAGATTACAGATTACATACCCCAAAATGTTGTTTGTAACATAATCCATTAAATTATGTAAAGTGAGTAACGTAATCTGAATACTTTAGATTACTTGATATTGTCATGTTTTTTAAAACGGCATGAATGTAGCGACCACATCCTGTTTGTTCTCTTCAAATTGTCTGTTGAGCCCAAGTCTCCATGAAGAGGCTTTTGTTTTACTGTAGAGAAGCAAAGACGAAGGATCTGAACATGAGATGTTTTATCTGCTAAAAGAAAATAAAAATTCTAGTCTTTACTTAACCGTATTAAAAATATTATTGATAGAGAAATGATTTTTATATGAGATCACTGCTGCCTTAAAGTATGTCCACCTACTGTTAGTGTCATATTGTTTAGTCCTGGCTTAGTCCTAGTTTAGTTCTGGTTTAGACCTGGTTTTACTCCTGGTTTAGTCCTGGTTTTAGTCCTGGTTTAGACCTGGTTTAGTCCTGGTTTAGACTGGTTTTACTCCTGGTTTTAGTCCTGGTTTAGACCAAAATGTGAAAATAGGAAAATACCGCCATGTAATCCATTTATTTCAACAAAGTAACTGTAATCCAATTACCACTCACTGACACAGTAACTGTAACTGAATACAGTTACTCATAATTTGTACTCTGATTACGTAACTCTGGTACATGTAATCTGTTACTGGATATCATACTGTGAAACATTCCAGACAAAGCAATAACATCTCCATGAAGAAAAGCATGTGACGGATCCTCCACCAGAAAAGTCACAAGCTCCACCTGACATCTTACTTCAGATTACTTAAGTGTGGCCATGCTCCTGTCAGATCAGCAGGGTCGGGCCTGGTTAGTACTTGGACTGGAGACCACTGGGAAAATCAGGTGTCACAGTGGGGCACCATCTGCAAAAACTGTCATTGTGTCCTTAGGCAAGGCACTTCACCACATTGCCTAGTATGAAAGAGGTTTGTGTGTGAGTGACAGTGGTGGTCAGAAGGGCCGATGGTGCAGGTTGTCAGACTTGCTTCTGTCAGTCTCAGCTTTGGCTACAGTAGTAGTTTACCACCATCGAGTGTGGAGTGAATGAATAATGAACTGTAAAGCATCTTTGAGTGTCTAGAAAAGTGCTATATAAAACTGATGCATTATTATTATTATTATTATTATTATTATTATTATTATTATTATTATTATTATTATTAAGTTAAATTATCTTAATTACTTAAGATACAACCTCTGCCTTACATTTATTCCTTTACAAGTCATTTTATAGCTCAAAAATACCTAGAAAAACAGGCATTCTGACTGAGCGGGGTCGCCTCTCCACAGATCTGACCTGTAACTTCATCTGGTTTGGTCTCCATGAAGACAGAAAGCTTTAATATCATACTGTAAAACATTCCAGAGAAAACAATAACATCTCCATGGAGAAAAGCAACTGACAGCGGGGCGCCAGTGGCAAAAAACTGTCATTGTGTCCTTAAGCAAGACACTTCACCCTCATTGCCTAGTATGAAAGTGGTGTGAGCGTGAGTGATGGTGGTGGTCGGAGGGGCCGATGCCGCAGATTGGCAGCCGTGCTTCCGTCAGTCTG
The DNA here is from genome assembly GCF_026225935.1 of Boleophthalmus pectinirostris. Classification (NCBI taxonomy): domain Eukaryota; kingdom Metazoa; phylum Chordata; class Actinopteri; order Gobiiformes; family Gobiidae; genus Boleophthalmus; species Boleophthalmus pectinirostris. Next base: position 34,932,786 of record NW_026571140.1, read on the forward strand.
CCCCAGGGCAGCTGTGGCTACAATAGAAGTTTACCACCACTGAGTGTGGAGTGACTGAATAATGAACTGTAAAGCACTTTGGGTATCTTGAAAGGCGCTTTATAAATGCAATCAATCAATCAATCAACAGACCATCCAATGGAAAAGCTACATAATGCACCTTTAAGACAATCTAATCATGAACAACAGATTTAGAGTAACTCAAACTACAAGAGATGAGCTAATTTGTGCTGTTAAAAAAGTCTCTCTCACACATAAAATTACAGTTACAAGTTAGCTGCTTTTTCAGTTTCTCACTATTTTTGTTGAAAATCAAATTTCTAAACACGACCATGAACGCCTTATTGATCACAGGCTGTTTAAATCCATTTTTGTAGACTTTTTTTTAGACTCTTTTGACAGTGTTGCTCATGTGTGCATTGTGTCACCATGATAACTCCTAAACTTTCCACCGTAGACATACATGTAGAACACCCCGATTTGTGTTGTCACGGCAAAGTTTTAGTCTTGTATATGGGAGTAAGCGGGACTGTTGAGTTTACGTGAGCCACATCACGACATTAGACTTTTACAAATGGCTGAGGTGACCAGAGGAGACACTGTGTTTGCTTCAAAAGGTCAACAAGTTTCACAAGTGCTCTTTACATTTCTTTGGTTTATCTTATGTATTTATTTATTTATTTATTGTTTATTTTGATCCGTTGCAACACCATCACTCACACACTGACAGTTCGTGCAAGGTGGACTGAAGGCCAAACCGTGCTGGAGAACTTTGCTTTTGAAGGACCAGTGTTTGTTTTGACTGAAACGTAAACAACCACAAACTGGTCCCATCACAGTGCGTAAGTGTCTTAAAGGGGCACTATGTCACTTTTCTGCTGGGTTGTCTGCAGAAAAGCATGTCTCTGTGGTGCAGTTATTGCTTTGCCTAGAATGTGCAGTGACGTTAACACATCTTGTACTGAATCTATTACTTTATTAAAAAAGTTTCAAAAGGAGCGCACGTCCAGAGGATAATACACAGTAGATATAACTCAGTGGTGCTCTCTGGGGAAGGGAAGTCAATTTAAAGATGCAAAAAACCCAAGGCACTCACTGGTTAAAATAAAATGCCTTTATTAATTTACGACATGTCTTAATGGACAACTTACCCGTATTTCTCGGACTATAAATCGCTCAGGAGTATAAGTCGCACCAGCCAAAACAAATGCATAATGAAGAAGAAAAAACATATATAAGTCACACTTTCTGAGGGAAATTTATTTTTATAAAATCAGAGACCAAGAACTGACATTTCATCTTGAAAGTCAAGTTACAGTAATAACAACTAGAAAAGCAGTCAGAGAGCGCAGACCTCCGCCAAGGACTGACCCCCATTTTTTATATAAATTGCGATAAAATCAGTCTTCTGGATCAGATCCGGATCAGCCTTTGGAATATGAAAGAGGATCCCATTGTCCATCCCTGAGTCAAATTTCATGGGGTTTGGTCAATAATTAACCGAGATATTGAGAAACAAAATTTTTGGCCCCATTTACCACAATGTTAACTAAAATTTCAAAGTGATCCAGAATCCAGGATTTCTTCCGGATCACCCCCAAAATGAAATCAGTTCTTCCTTTTCACATTTCCAACAAATCCTGAAAATTTCATCAAAATCGGTCCATAACGTTTTGAGTTATGTTGCTAACAGACAAACAAACAAACAAACAAACAGACAAACTCCGGCAAAAACATAACCTCCTTGGCGGAGAATACAGAGAACAACGGACTGTTAACGTCACATATGAACAGTTCTTCAGATAATTATAACATAAACAACAGAACAGAGCAAGTTTATCAAACTCTCCATCTCACTCCAAATCACTAAATCCACAGTTCTTCATCCTCGGTGTCACTTCTGAACAACTCTGCAACTTCCGGAGGTAAACAGAGCGCTGCTTCCTCTTCTGTGTAGCTGTCGTCAGACTCAGCATCAGTTCCAGTCAGAATTATTCCAGCTTTTCTGAATCCCGACAGGATGGTTTTGGTGTCACTGAAGTCCTTTGTCGATTCGTCCAATGACTTCCAAGAAAGTTGCATGGTGCATCCTTACGGTGTCACAAGTTTGTCGCTCACTCCACACTGTCTTTTTGCTGCTCAGTTACTGTTTTCAGCTGCATATTTCACTACTTGCAGCTTGTAATCTGCAAAATATGATCTTCTTTTTGGGGGCATCTGTGTTCAGTTTTCTCAGTCGTCTTTATAAGTTTGTTTAAATTGGTACAGTATTGGTGCGATCGACTGACATGATACAGACAGGACAGCGGCTCTTTCTGCAGGAGACATGCGCAGTAGAGTGAAGTGACAGTGGTACAGGAAATACTGACACACAAGCCTAGAGCGCCCTCTCAAGGCTGTCAGTGTGAAAATATAATATATAAGTCACACCGGAGTATAAATCGCAGCACCACCCAAACCATGAAGAAAAGTGCGACTTACAGTCCGAAAAATAAGGTACATGTTTTTTTACTTTTACTAGTATTTGGCCTGCTGGTGTCAGGATACTGCTTGTCTGTTTTCATGACGATAAATAGACTTAATACTATACTGTGGAATATTCCAGGCAAAGCAATAACATCTAATAACAACTACTCTGTCCCTATTTTTTCTTCTGTCCTTTTCTGTGATGACAAACATTCAAACCCAGACGGCGAGGTTGGTTTGTGCCGCTGTAACTCCGACCTCTCTGACTTCTCCTGATGTATTTTTTCATCTGATTATTATCCCTGCTGTTGCTGTGTGGCCTGTCACCCTTGGGTCACGGTGTCTCTGGGGGGGGAGTGGGTCTGGGATCGTAGGGGGGAGGTGACCAGAGATGCCAGATTTTCAAAGAACAGCAAGAAGCAACTAAAGCTTTGAAAAATGTCCAAAACAAACACACAAAAAAAGACTCACCAGACCCACGAAAAAAAGCCCCAAGGAGAACTAGTTAAACGTTGTGTGTCACAGCTAATGAGATGTGCATATTTTCATTTATTTAACCACAATTATGACTTTAAAGAAGACATATTGTGCCTTTTAAATCACAATATTCATCTAAAACGACTTAATTAAAGCAACGCGTTCACTGACTTCCCAATGGCCCAGTGGGAAATGACGTCCTCGTAAACGTCATCACAACAAAGAACTGCAAAGTTGTTGACACATTCTATGGTCAGCTGCAGATCACATTGGCAAAAAGCAGATGTTTTTTTCATCTGTACCAAAACTGCTACACATTGTGGCCAAATCTTACACATATAATTGATTAATAAACTAAAATTGGAGAACAAAGTAAGTACAGATAAATGGGCGTGTATCAGTGGTTGTGAAAATGAGGGTTGATCGAACTGATGATGTCTTGAATTCAATACAAGATAAAGATGACTCAAAGAATCACGCTAAATACAACTTTGAGAGGTTAAATGAAAAACAATTAAAACATAGTTAAAACCTCTAAAAAGTTAATTTTGCATTATAGGGCCACTTTAACATTAATACCCAACCCCAACTGTCAAAAATGTGCAATCGACTTTCAATAAAAAAAAATAAAAAATGCTGAAATGGGCAGGTTTTAACGGTCTGGAATTTTACGGGTGGGTATGCGGGCAGGTAATGATTACACACGGGTCGGTCAAATGAACGACGAACGGGAGAAAAATACTTGACCCGTGTCCAGGATGTCCGTTGCCCTGGAAACAAGTGCCATTTCCAGGTCTTTTTCCGGAACGATGGACCAGGCTGAGAGAGACTTTAGTGTATTTTTTACATAAAACCATCAGCAGGAGGTGATCGGCTTTTGCGGCTGCGCTCTTGGTTTAGTCCTAGTTTTGACCTGGTTTAGTCCTGGTTTAAGTCCTGGTTTAGATGTGGTCCAGTCCTGGTTTAGTCCTCGTTTAGACCTGGTCTAGCCCTGGTGTAGTCATGGCGATCAGCTCTGCTGTTGCGGCGTGTTTATATTTATAATCCGCTAATGATACAGCATAGGTTTAGTCCAGGTTTAGTCCTGGTTTAGACCTGGTTAAGTCCTGTTTTAGTCCTGGTTCAGTCCTGGTCCAGTCCTGGTCCAGTCCTGGTGTAGTCCTGGTGTAGTCCTGGCGATCGGCTCTGCTGTTGCGACTTGTATATAATTATAATCCGCTAATGATACGGTGTAGGTTCAGTCCTGGTTTAGACCTTGTTTAGTCCCGGTTAAGTCCTCGTTTAGACCTGGTTTAGTCCTGATTCAGTCCTGCTGTAGGCCTGGTCCAGTCTTGATGTAGTCCTGACAATCGGCTCTGCGTTTGCCGCGTGTATATATTTATAATCCTCTAATGACATGGTATAGGTTCAATCCTGGGTTAGTCCTGGTTTAGTCCTGGACTATTGGGCTGTCGGACTGATGGGCCGACCCCGATTCATCACGGGCATGGGCGGGTAACAGGTGGAATGTTAACGGGTCCGGGCTGGTGCGGATTTAACTTTGATATAATCACGGGTTAACAGGACTCTGAGTGGCTATTAAGAAGCCGACTTGACAACTACGGCGGTGAAAACGGGAGTTGATTGGAGCGATGACGTCTTGAATTCAGTCCAGTATAAACATTTCTCAAACATGCATGAATCACTCTAAACAAAACTTTGAGAGACTAAATGAGAAACAACTATAACATGGTGAAAAGCTTCAAAAAGTTCATTTTGCATTTAAAACATTAACACTTAGACTTTCCATAAAAACTATCCCAAAGTCGCTATAAAGAAGCCGTCTTGGCAGCTACGGCAGTGACACTTCTGGACCTCCCCGGGGCTTTGGTCTGCGGCAGAGGGGAGGGGGCCCGGGTCAGGAGGGAGGGGGCTGGGTCCAGATCGGGGGAGCGTGCCTTCTTTGAGTTACCAGTGATTAGACCAGTCGCTGCCTCTGGACCCTGGGAGCACCCTCGTGACCCCACACCTGAAAACAAGCATTAACCACCACTGGACTTTTCACTTTCCACTTTCAAACTCAAAGGCAAACAAACAGAATGTCCCTCGCCGCGCACCGTAGGACCGGCCGCCTCTGGAGATGACCCCGAGCACCGAAACACATGTGGAAACTCAACCAGCAAATCAACTCAAACCTGTCGCTATGTTCAGAACGATGGCACTGCAGAAATTCAGATTGAGGAATTTGTCCAACTGAAACTACCACAGCTTTAAAGGTGCACTGTGTAACTTTTCTGGTGGAGGGTCCGTCAAATTCTTTTCTTCATGGAGATGTTACTGCTTTGACTGGAATGTTTCACAGTGTGGTATCTATCAGACCAGATCAAGTTACAGGTCAGATCTGTGGAGAGACAATTCCGCTCTCAACTCCGAATGCCTGTTTTTCTATGTATTTTAGAGCTATAAAATCACCTTATAATTGAATAAATGTAAAGTAGAGCTGTTTAATGTCATACTGTGGAACATTTCAGGCAGAGCAATGACGTATCCATAGAAACAAGCAGGTGACGAACCCCCAGCCAAAAAGTTACACAGTTTAAAACTAAACAGCAAAAACTAGAGGGTTAAAATTTCAGTGTGAAATATTTCAGAGTTATTTTTTACACAAAAAGAGTTATTTTAACTATTTGAAAGTTAAATGAGCGGCTCGAATTTAGGTTATAGTTGATATGGTTGAAATTAATTCAACTTCCCCTAGTGTTAATTTAACTTCAACTAGTGTTAATTCAACTTTCGTTAGTGTTAATTCAACTTCCCCTAGTGTTAATTCAAGTTCTCTTAGTGTTAATTCAACTTCTTCTAGTGTTAATTCAACTTCCTCTAGTGTTAATTTAACTTCTCTTAGTGTTAATTCAACTTCCCCTAGTGTTAATTCAACTTCCCTTTGTGTTAATTTAACTTCTGTTAGTGTTAATTCAACTTCCCTTAGTGTTAATTTAACTTCTCTTAGTGTTAATTCAACTTCCGTTAGTGTTAATTCAACTTCCCTTTGTGTTAATTTAACTTCTCTTAGTGTTAATTCAACTTCCCTTAGTGTTAATTTAACTTCTCTTAGTGTTAATTCAACTTCCCTTAGTGTTAATTCAACTTCCCCTAGTGTTAATTCAACTTTTTATAGTGTTAATTCAACTTTCCTTAGTGTTAAATCAACTTCCCCTAGTGTTAATTAAACTTTTCTTAGTGTTAATTCAACTTCCCTTTGTGTTAATTTAACTTCTCTTAGTGTTAATTCAACTTCCTTAGTGTTAATTCAACTTCCTTTGTGTTAATTTAACTTCTCTTAGTGTTAATTCAACTTTTAGTGTTTAATTCAACTTCCCTAGTGTTAATTTAACTTCTCTTAGTGTTAATTCAACTTCCCTTTAGTGTTAATTCAACTTCCCTTTGTGTTAATTTAACTTCTCTTAGTGTTAATTCAACTTTTTATAGTGTTAATTCAACTTTCCCTAGTGTTAATTCAACTTCTCTTAGTGTTAATTCAACTTTTCTTAGTGTTAATCAACTTCCCCTAGTGTTAATTCAACTTCTCTTAGTGTTAATTCAACTTTTCTAGTGTTAATTCAACTTCTCTTAGTGTTAACTCAGATACACAATGCACCTTTAATAACAATATAACAAGAAACTCAGTGTCATTTGTCCTAAAAAATTGCCAAATTTCTTCCTTCAAGGTCTGAACTCTGCTCCAAACCTCATGTTTTTACAGACAGAGGATTGGCTGTAGACCTGTCAATCAAAATGACCTTATATTACACTATTATTGATTATTAAATTATTAATGATTAAATTTATTCAAAATCAACATCAACATAACTTAACATGTACAACAGTGGTGCAATGTAACGAAGTAAAAGTAGTCCAGTACTGCACTTAAGTAAAAATTGTAGGTATCTGTACTTTACTTAAGTTGATTAGACAGTGGGTACTTTTTACTTTTACTTTACTTCATCTGACAGCAGCTGTTTGTACTTTCTACTCAGGACTGAAAAGTACATTTTTTAAAAACTGTAAAAGTATTTGCTGAAAAAGGTGAGGGGTTTATTTTTGTGATCTCTTTTACTTTTTTAAGGCACATGTACTTTAAGTTTACTTCAGTTTACTTCAGTCGATTTTTTCATGTGATATTTTTACTTGAGTAACTTTTTTGCCTGCGTATCTGTACTTTTACTTGAGTAACAAAAGAGTACTTCATGCACCGGCGCTGTGGACGGGACATACCGGCGTGTTAGAACCGGGTTAGTTCGGTGGCGGTTCGCACAGGACTTCTCGCGTCGTCTTTCAGAGCCTCAAGAACAACTGTCCCTTTTTCTCCGAGGAGGAAAGTGGCGAGTTTCCCTGTCATCTCCGGGAGCTGCTCCTGCCGCACCTGCCCCCCCTGCCCTCTTCTCTCTATATATATCTCCTGTCTCTCCTCTAACTCGTCTCTCCTTCTCTCTCTCTCTCTCTCTTCCTTCTCTCCTTCTCTCGCTTCTCTCCTACTTCCTTCTCCCCCCCCCCTTTCCTCTCTTTTTCTCCCCACTTCTCTCTCTCTCTCTCTCTCTCTCTCTCTCTTCTCCTCCTTCTCTTCTTTCCTCCCTCTCTCTCTCTCTCTCTCTTCTCTCACTTCTCTCTCTCTCTCTCTCTCTTCTCCTCCACCCTCTCCCTCTCTTTTTCTCTCTACCCCTCTCTCCTCCCTCCTTCCCCCCCTCGGCTGCACCTGGACTCTTTGTCAAAGTCTCCACCCGCCCGCCCCACAGTCTCATGTCCCAACTGGTGATGTGGCATTCATGACGAATCAGTTTTTTTGAACTTTTTTGAACTGCACGGCTTGGACTTGATTTAAAATAAATTAAGACAAGAAACGCTGGGGAAGAAGAGCAGATAAGGTAGATTTTGGCACTAAAAAAAAAAGGAAAATGTGTTAAGTAATCTTCTTAAATTAATAAAGTATTTGAAGTATATTAAAAGTGCTACATGTTAGTTTTCTAGTGGAGCTAGAGTGCCACCTCATTTTGCCTAGAATAATCCATAGTATGGCATTAAACATGTCTATTTCCATGGAGACAAGCACCGAGACTCCACCAGGCCAAGTTACGCTCCAAATACCAAAACCCACTCATATACATCATGTTTTTCAAAGTACTTTTTAAGGCAATTGATTAGTGAACTTGAATAAATATTTAATGCCATATTGTGAAACATTAGTTACATTAGTGATCAAAGTGACAGTCTTTTGAACGACTCTCTGAAACGAACAGACCCCTCATATACAGATGTCTTCCATTTTAAGAGCTGGCAGCCCCCCCCCTCCCCCCGCACACTCATGTCCCAACAGAGGCCCTCCCCGGTCCCTCTCAGGTCCCAGGACTTGTCCCGGCCTGGCCCTCCCTGAGCCTGGGGGGAGAGTCTGCTGCATGTGCACTCACCTCTCAAACCTGAATCACCGTCGCCCGCGGCAACGGGATTATACACGGGACAATTACTGCAGCTCACGGGCGCGCTCAGCACTTTGGTTTAGCACGGCGCACAAATGTAAAGATGTCAGGGAATAAAAATGTTGTGTTTGTTTAAAAAGTGACTTCCCAAACCACATGTTGGTTTAGACGTTTACCACCCAGAGTCTGAGAGAGAGGCTGCTCTCACAGAACTGTCTGCACTTTCAAAAAGTGAACGATTTAATACTATTCTGTTTGTTTTTCCATCAGCACATACACCAAATGAACAGCTCATAATTCTTTTTATTCAGAACAGAAATTGCACAGTCTGCACTGGTCAGGGTAAGACCTTTGCATTTCAGTGTTGAATGTGAAAAATAAAATCTCTCTTTACTAGAGGCAAGTTTGAATGTTCTAATCAGAAACACACTGAACAACAACAAAAAAAAGAACACTTTGATAATCTTTTGCAGGATTGTCCAAACTCGGTCAAATGCAGCTACCAAAGACCAATTTTTTACTAACTTTGAGAAGCAAGATGGATTCTCCTGATTCTCCTGATGAGTTCACAAACACAAGAATCCATCTTCGATTGCTTGTACGATTAATCGGGTTAGCTGACCAATCACAGAGCAGCACTGAGATTTGTGCTGAAGTCAAAGCAAAGCTAAAACAAACATGGCGACGCCGACAGATGTACTTCAGCCATGGATCTATTAAAATAACTGGATAGGGTGTTGCTGCTTGCATCTGCCTCCAGCTGACGCAGCGGCTGCTAACTGGTACTTCAGAGGAAAAAATCCCCCTGGCCGAGAAAGGATTTTTCTGACAGAGCACAATGTAATCACAAACTGCTCCTGTTTGTCTGACACCTACAACTTTCAAAAATGCTGGATCTTGTGGTGATTTTTACCAATTTTTAGATCATAAACTTTTTCTCAGCTCAAAATCCTTCAGTTGTCGTAAAAAACGCTTTATTAATCGTTAAGCTTAAGAGCTTCACTCTTTTCCGCTCTAGCTCCTCTCGCTCTGATTGGTCAAAGCGATCACGTGATACACGAGACCGCCCTCCGTGCATGCGTTCACATGCATTCCCGTGTGCCCACTGGAGAAAAGAGCACTACTGCACATGCTCAATCAGCCCAGCGCCACCGGAAGTACCTCGCCGGGCTCAAGGCGAATCTGGAGTCATGCGCCACTGATCTCGGCCAATTGACTTGAATGGGCAGAAATTTTGAAACCATGGGACTTGACTTCAGCCTATTTTTGTTTGTTAAAAACATGAAGAAGGTAAAAGGGCTTTTCTCTCAAGTGGATGTAAGTAAAGTTTGATTTTTCTGCTCCACTGTTGTGACGCTTCAACCGATCAGATTCAAATACTCGTCATGGCGCTTCACATGAGAGCCGCTTTCAGAGTAACTCACAGATCAGTGAGTGCGTTTACATGCACATCAATAACCCGGTTATGATCGGGTTTTTTGAGTATCCCGGTTTATTGATGGTGCATGTATACGCAGTAACCCGGTTATGGCAGTATCCCAGTTACATAAATAAAGTGACCAAACAAGTGAAATGACTGTGAAATAAAGAGCTGCGCTAAACCTGCACACGTACAATCTGCACTCGTACGACCTGCACTCGTGTGACGCTGAAAAGCTAAAACATGAACTATCTCCTATACAACACAAGCACAGAACAGAGATCAGATCAGAGCACATCCTCTGTCTGAAAAAGATCACACATAATCCACTGAGTCGTGTCATTTAGTCCAAAAAGAAGCTGATCGCATCAGTGGCACAAGGAGCGAGTTGTTTTTATCGCCGCTAACAGTTTATGCTAATTAGCGATGCGGTCTTAAGTTTCGTTTCTGTAAAACGTAAACAAATGTGATCAGAGCTGAATTATATTATCAATGATGTGCTGATATGGCTCTACAGTGGTTATGGTTTATATGTTGTTAACCTGAGTTTATTTATGCAGAAGATTTTAATGAAGAATCTGCACAGTGGATTGTGGAAGATCTCGTAGCTCCTTAGCTTCTTATGCTAAAGGAGCTCACGGTTTGTATTTTTCCTGGTTTATGAAATTGATTTAAGTTCATTTTTGCACTTGCGCATTTGTAAGATTATGTCAAGAAACCGGGATACTCCATTTCATCATGTATATGGGGATATGAGTATCCCGGTTTCTCAGCGCGCATGTAAACGCAGTAACCCGAATACTGACATAACCGGGATACTGATGTGCATGTATACGCGCTCAGTCTAAAGTGAGCCAGGTTAAATTTTACGTCTTGAAATAACACGTTTTACAGTCAGATTTAAAACTTCTACGATAATCTCAATAACAAACTTTGCTTTGTGACTCTGCCAAATGCCACTTCAGCAAAATGTATAGGAAATAATGAGGACCCATGCAGGAATTCCCTCCTGGGTAAAAGAATCTAAAAGACAGTAAATCCTGAAGCCCTTTTTTTTTTTTTTCTTTTTTCACACACACGTTATAGACCTCTTGCGTTCTGTATTCTCCCATCACTTGTGCATGAGCCCCTTGGACCTGCCGTATCTGACTCTGCTCGGTCTGTACGAGCTCAGACTCCAGAGAGCTGCAGGACACCAGTGGAACAAACTGTGCATGTTCTGATGAATAAATCAAAATAAGTTTGGTCCAAAACAACTGGGTACACACTCAAACTCTCAAATACACAGAGACATACAGTAGGCCTATACGTGTGTGAACTTAAGGAATCTATTCGCTGTAATACCGAACAATGTGTTGCCAAATAATGTACGTCTTTTTGAAAAATATCAGCAAACAGTAACTAGACGTAAACACAACAAAATGCCCTAGACTTCACTGTAACTTTTCAGGTGGAGTGTCTGCCAACAGTCAGTCATCATGGGGATGTGTTTGCTTTGCCGGGAGTATTCAACAGCATGCAGGGGTGTAGTGGGCGTGGTACATGGGGGTACGCCGTTCACCCACTTCTCCCGACGTGAGAGATTAAAAAAATAACAAATGTAAAATAGCTACAGCTTAAATGTCAAACCGGAGCGACTGGAAAAGGTGAAAACAACCTGCACAGACTCATAATATCTGCAGTACTGTCCTATAGAGACCTGAGACATGAGGGACCAGGACTGAACCAGGACTAAAACAGGACTGAGTGTCGGGACGGGCCCAGAGGTTAACCCGTGTAAGACTGTCGCCCGATTGAGCTTTGCAGACCGACCTGCTCCGTGGGCTCAGGGTTCTCTCTCTCAAGTCCAAGATTAGTCCTGGTTTAGACCTGATTTAAACTTGGTTTAGTCCTGGTTTAGTCCCTGTATAGTCCTGGTTTATAGCTGGTTTAGTCCTGGTTCAGTTCTGATTTAGTTCTGGTTTAGACCTGGTTTAGTCCTGGTGTAGTCCTGCTTTAGACATGGTGTAGACCTGGTTTAGACCTGGGTTATTCCTGGTGTAGTCCTTGCTTAGACCTGGTTTAGTCCTGGTATAATCTTGGTTTAGACCTGGTTTAGTTCTGTGTAGTCTTGTTTTAGTCCTGGTTTAGTCCTTGTTCAGTCCTGGTTCATGTGTTGTAGCTGCAACAAATGCAAACGCCACAAGAAACCAAAAAGCCACAACGGAAGTGACCGTGGGACTATATTTTCAAGCGAAGCTTTAAAGGATCCAGCGGGAAGTGAATGGGTAAAGTTGAAGAAGAACAAGAATGTGAAAAGCAAAGGTATAAAAGTGATTTATTGTTTTGTGACCAGGATCGATGTCACTGTCTGACCTTCGCTTGAGACCAGAGGCTAGAGTCGCGTTCGTTGTGACTTTATTTGGTTTCCTGTGGCTTTTTTTTTTTTTTTTTTTGGTGTGTTGTGGCTTTTGTTGTTTTGTTTGTGTTGTTTGTATTTGTGTTGTGGTGTTTGTATTTGCTGCGGCGTTTGCATTAAAATAGAGTCCCACAGTCATTTCCGTTGTGGCTATTTATGGTGTGTTGTGGCTTTTTTTTTTGTTTTGTGTGTGTGTGGCTTTTTTTGGTTTTTTTTTTTTGTTTTTTTTTTTTGTTTGTGTGTTGTGGCTTTTTTTTTTTTTTTTTTTGTTGTTTTTTGTGTTGTTGTGGCTTTTTTTTTTGTGCTTTTTTTTTTTTGGTGTTGTTGTGGCTTTTTTTTTTTTGGTGTGTTGTGGCTTTTTTTTTTGGTGTGTTTGTGGCTTTTTTTTTTTTTTTTTTTTTTTTTTTGGTGTGTTGTGGCTTTTTTGGGTTTTTTTTTTTTTTTGTGTTTTGTGTGTTGTGGCTTTTTTTTTTTTTTTGGTGTGTTGTGTTTTTTTTTGGTGTGTTGTGGGTTTTTTTTTTTTTGTTTTTTGTGTGTTGGCTTTTTTTTTTTTTGGTGTATTGTGGCTGTTTTTTTAAATTTGTTGTGGCTTTTGCATTTTGATACGATCCTTCCCATTTTTTTACTTTTTAAAACGAAACACCAGTAATTGAATAAATTCCACTTTGAACATGCAGGCAAAGTAATACAACACAGCAGCCATCAAACCCACCAGAAAAATTCCACAGTGCACCTTTAAATCCTCCTAATCACACGTGGATTGTACTTTCCCAGTGATAGTAAGTCTTTATTAGCTCACATGGTCCGGGGGGGTGTTTATATGCACCGCACACGACTTTGATTCAGGCAGTAACAGTTAAATCCACAGGTGCTCTTCTCCTCCAGCGGCTCCGTGACCCAAGATGGCATCGCGGAGAGAGCCAAGCCGGAGCAAAGGATTGTGGGAAGCCGCGTTACAAGTCCGGGCTGATCAATGCGCGCTCCAAAAATCTTTCTCTGGGGCTATAGTTTTGACACGAGAGGCTTCCTCATTAGAACAGCAGCTCTGCACAGACTCCAGATAAACTCGTCACTAAACAATGGGAGTTTTACGCTGGGTTTGTGAGACCAGAACTCTACAAATAAACTCCATCCATGAGTGGAAATGGCTTATGATAATCACATTTGTTTGCACTGGTTCAGACGCTTTTCCGTATTAAATGTGCAGTGTGTACGTTTGTGATGGAAGCTCGGTCACTTACTTGTTTCTGTGGAGATGTTATGGCTTTACTTTGCATTAAAGGTTGTATAGAGGATTTTTTTAAGGGAAGATAAATTCAGCGACAGTCCTTGTGCGCATTCAGAATCACTGTTGAAGTTTCCTGTCTAGAAGTAATTCAGCGACCGACGCGTCAGTTTTTAGACCCTTCATCTGCTTCGGTCGCGCCAAGATCTCCAAGAATCACCTCAGTTTGGCTTTGCTCCTTTTCCTCTTCTCTTCTTCTTTCAGCGACCTCAAAAAGGGACTTTCTTTTGGGGCGAACCGGTCGTGGATTCCCGTCCGCCGTCGCGACAAACTTTGTGCGAAATGCGAGGAAGCAACAGTTCGAAAAAGCCTCTAAGAACCGCTGCGTAAACCACGTAATCCCCGCGCTCCGACGAGTCAGTTATACTAGGGAGTTTGATTGACAACCTAACAGCCAATAGAAAATGAGGGAGCCTCGTTTTCTATTGGCTGATGTTTATCTGGCCTCAACACGTCCACAGTTGATAGATTTTCGTTCTTTTTTTTTTGGTCATCATAATTACAAAGCTGCTGCGTCTCTGTAATGGTATTTTAATCTTTCACTGACAGTTTGAAACTAAAAAAAAAATCCTCCATGCAACCTTTAAATTAATCTTTGGTGCATTTATTCAGTTGCTGTAATTGTTAAAAATTACCCTGACAAACACACAACAGGCTGGGCTTTCCATAGATTTGACCTGTAACTTGGCTTGTTTCCATGGAGTTACATTTTAATGCCATACTATGGAACATTCTCAGCAACGTAATGGAATTTCTTGTTAGAATAATGTGTTATAATAATATATCAATTAATTAATCCCTCCACCCAAGCTACATGTACATATCACCAGTGCTGTTTATCTCTGCATATCATGTTTACATATTTATATTACATCTGACACATAACTTTATATTTATTTATTTATTTATTTATTTATTGATTTATTGATTGATTGCACCCCGCGACCCGGCCCTGGATAAGCGGAAGAAAATGGAATGGAATTTATTGCATTCTGTATTTATATGGTTCATATATATCTTTTGCTCATTTATATATCCATCCATCCATTTTCTTCTTATCCGGGGTCAGGTCGCGGGGGCAGCAATCTAAGCAGGGACACCCAGACTTCCTTCACCCCAGACACTTCCTCCAACTCCTCCGGCGGGACCCCCAATTCCATGTCCCCAGAGCTCGTCTCCATGTTCGGAGATCCAGTCGTCGAGGTCCCCGCCTTCGACCAGATCGCCCTGCACCGGCGGGGACCATATGGAAGGGAAGGCCCGGCCACTAGACGCTCACCATCGAGCCCCCACCCCAGGCCTGGCTCCTGGTTGGGGCCCCGGTAACTCCATTCCGGGCAGCGTAACTGGCCTCTGAGTGGAAATCATCATACAGATCTTCTTCGTCTGACCAGTCCCCCTGGACCTGTTTGCCTTGGGTGACCCTCCCAGGAGCATGAAGCCCCCGACAACAAATCTCCCGGGATATCTCAAATAAAACCCCTCCACCACGTTAAAGGTCATACATATTTATATTTTCTAACCACCCTGTATATTGGTTCATAGTATATATTGTTTACAATACATCTGCCTACATCTCCCCCATACAGATTATATTTAATTCCCTTCTGTTCATACTGCCATATTTATTTGTACATATTCACTACAGTCTACACTCTAATATACTGCATATTGTCTATAGTGTGAGTACTGCACATTCTGTTCATATCGCACTTACTGCTCCTTGCACTTTTGATTAGATGCTAAATCACATTTCGTTACCTTGGATTTATACATGTGTAATGACAATAAAGTTGAATCTAATCTAATCTATATATGTGTTTTAATAGGAAACCACACTTTCAACGGCAGTTTTTTCTTTTTTTCTTAACTAAACCATAATTAAAAATGCATTAAAGTTTCAACAAATTCTTTATATATTTATTGGTTAAAGATGCATATGTAACTTTTCAGATGGAGGCCCAGATACCTGCTTGTGATTGCTTTGCGTGGAATATCCCAAAGTACGGCATTTGTTTGTTTTCTGTTTTTATTGCTCAAGAAAAAAAAAAAAAAAAAACCTTCAGTAACATGCATTTATACTGTGAGCAGGCTCGCTTCTCCACAGATCTGACCAGTAACTTGCCCTGGTTGCGTCTCTGCTTATCTACACGGAGATAAATAAATTTGATCTCAGGCTACTTCCTTGGCAAAGCAATAACATCTCCATGGCAACAGCAGAAAGGTTACACAGTGCGTCTTTAAATGCTGTAGTTATTTCAGCGTTAATTAATCTGGAGTCAGTGGATTTACTTTTGTCTATAAACTGTGGCTCAGTTTTTACTCTCAACAAAAATATAACTACATCTACTGCCTTAAAGTTGAAGTAAAAAAATGTTTTTGTTTATAAGTACCACATGGGTAAATCGCCGCACTAGCGTAGTCCAGTTTCAACACTTTTCGGCAGAGTTTGCTCCTCGGGGGGAGTGTTGCTATTGACTACGCCACAGTCTGTGTTTGACGCCGGGTCCCAGGGCGCTGAAATCGGGTCACACAAAATGACAGCAAAGACAAACAAGAAGAAAGCATGTCTCCCCTCTTTCGCAAACACGTCGTTCTGATAGAGACGCCCCCCGGGTCCGCGATGGCCGCCGCTATTTTCTGATGAAAGTTGGTGCTGGTTTGGACAAGATGCTGTCTGTGGGTGGAAAGAGCAGAAATATTATAAAGAAATGTAACCGAAAATGAATTCTGGCCGTTATTTTGTCCGTGCGCTGTGTAACTTTTTCAGGTGGACGCTCTGCCAGCTGTCGGTCGTCATGGAGATGCCAGGAATATCCCACAGTATGGCGTTATTGAACCGATCTGTCGACGTTAAGACGAGCATTCGAGGCCGCTGGGACAAGTTACAGGTCAGATCTGTGGAGAGGCGACCCCGTTTAAAGCATAGACTGTATAAAGAAGTGGCTCCAGTCAAATGAAGCTCATCGAGGCTTGTGTTTTTCGGACTTTCTGATCATTTGACTCTGGAATATAAGGTCTTATCTAACTTTTGTGGAATTTTTTTATTATTTTTGATTTTGTTTTGATTTCTTTTTGAGGCTATGAGGTTTTTTTGCTCTCTATCCCTTCGTCTTTCTTTTTGCTTTCTTGCTTTCTTTGCATTTCTCCTTACTCTATCGTTCTCTCCTCTCTCTGTATACCCCTGCATCTCCCTTTCTCTCTCTCTTCCCCCTCTCTCTTTCTCTCTCTCTGTCTCTATCACTCTTTCTCGTTCTCTTCCTGACTATTTCTCCCTCCCGCTCTCTCTCTCTCTCTCTCTCTGTTTTTCTCTCTCTCTGCTAACTCTCTGTATATTTTTTTATCTCTCTCCTTCTTTCAGTCTTTCTAGTCTCCTCTCTCTCTCTTTCTCTCTGTTTCAGTCTCTTTTTATTTCTCAATCGCTCTCGCTCTTTCTCATTCTCTTCCTCACTCTCTATCTCTCTCTCTATTTCCCTCAGTCTCTCTTTCTCTCTC
This sequence comes from Boleophthalmus pectinirostris, assembly GCF_026225935.1. NCBI lineage: Eukaryota > Metazoa > Chordata > Actinopteri > Gobiiformes > Gobiidae > Boleophthalmus > Boleophthalmus pectinirostris. The sequence continues at coordinate 34,949,777 of NW_026571140.1, forward strand.
CTTTCTCTGTATACCCCTACATCTCTCTCTCTTCTCCCTTTCTGTATATTTTCACTCTCTCTCTCCTTCGTTTAGTCTTTCTATTCTCCTCTACCTCTCTACCCCCATACTATCCTCTCTCTCTCTCTCTCTCTACTCCCTTCTCCTTTCCCTACCCCCATATCTATGTTCTTTCTCTCTCTTTACCCCTCTCTCTTTGTGTTTCTTCCCTCTCTATATATCGCTCTTTCTCTCTCCCTCACTCTCTTTCTCCCTTCCACTCTCTCTGTTTCTCTCTCTCCCTCACTCCCTCTTTCTCTTGCCTCTCTCTGTATACCCCTACATCTCTCTCTCTTCCCCCTCTCTGTATATTTTCTCAATCTCTCTCCCTCGTTCACTCTTTCCATATTCTCCCCTCTTTTCCTCTCTTTTTCTGTCTTTCTCTCTCTCTCCCTCTTTCTCTCTCTCGCTGTTTCTTGCTCTCTCGCTCTCTCTCTTCCCCCTTCTATCTTTTTCTCAGTCTGTTTCTCTCTCTTACTCTCTCTCTCTCTCTGTGTGTTCTTGCTCTCTCTCTCTCTCACTCTATTTCTCCCTTGTTCTCTAGCTTTCTCTCTGCTCCCTCCCCCGTCTCTGTCTCTCTCCCTCGTTCTCTCTATCTCTCTCTCTCTCTGTATACCCCACACATCTCCCTCTCTATCTCTCTCTCTCTATCTTTCCCCTCTCTGTATATTTTCTCTCTCTTTCCCCTCATTTATTTCTCCCTCTCTCTTAACCCCATCCTTCTTTCTCTACTCATTTCTCTCTCTTCCCTCTGTATACCCCTACATCTCCCTCTTTCTCTCTCTCTCTCTGTCTCTTCCTTCTCTGTGTATATTCTCTCTCTCTCTCTCCCTCATTTAGTCTTTCTACTCCCTCTCTATATTTCTTTCTAGCTCCATCTTCTCTCTCTCTCTCTCTCTCTTTACTCTCATCTCCTTTCTGTATCTCTGTTCTTTCTCTCTCTTTACCCCTCTCGCTGTTTCTCTCTTTTCCTGTCTCTCTCTCCTCCTCCTCTCTGTATGCCCCCCTCTCTCGTTTTCTTTCAGTCTCTTTCTTGCTCTCCCCCTCTCTCTCTCTCTCTCTCTCTCTCTGCCTTCCTCCCCCCTTTCTCTCTGTCTCTCTTTCCATCTCTCACTCCTCTCTCTTACTTCTCTCTATATTTTCTCTCTCTCTCATTTAGTCTTTCTACTCCCTCTCTATATTTCTCTCCGGCTCCATCTGCTCTCTCTCTCTCTCTACCCCCATCCTCTTCCTTTCTCTTTTACCCCTCTCTCCGTCCGTGACTCTCTCTTTCTCCCTCTTATGTAAAGTGCCTGGAATGTTCGGCCTTATCTAAGTTTTTTTTTTTGTGAACATTTTTAACAGTTTTCATGTTGTTTTGATTTTATCGTTTTGTGTCTGGAGGAACATCTGACCAGTTCTCAGTTCGTCACAGAGCAGATACACAGACATGATTCTCTCTCTCTCTCTCTCTTTTATACCAGTGTTTTTTATTATTCTTAGTCCAATGACACATAAACTCTACATGTGCGAGTCTCCTCCAGCTGTTTTAATTTTAGTTTATTTCTAAATAACTCAGAAGTTGCAGGAATTAATGTGTCTCATCTAATATTTTAAAACCTATATCAACAACATAAACTTTCTTGCTGCTCCTGTCTGTTCTCTTCATTTTGTTCATCCCTCGCTCTCACTTCTCCATCTCTCTCTCCTTATTTCAAGTGTCCCTCTCTCCTCTCTCCCCTCATTTTACATATTCACTCTCTTTTTCTTTTTACTCTCTCTCCCCTGCGTCTTCTCGTTTCTCTCTTCTCATTCCTTGTACTCCTCTTTTGCCTGTTCTCCTCTCTCTCTTCTCTCTCACGTGCTCTCTTCTGTCTCTTCTCTTTCTCCTCTGCATCTCCCTCTCCTCTCTCTCCTTTCTCCTCTGTCTCTCCTCGGCCTGTTTTCTCTCTCCTCTGCCTCTCTTCTTCCTTTCTCCCTCTCCTCTCTCTTCCCTCTCTTCTCTGCCTCTCCTCTCTCTCCTCTTTCTCCTTTATCTCTCCTCTGGATCTCTCTCTCCTCTCTCTCATCTCCCTCTCCCTCGGTTCCTCTGCCTCCTCTCTCTCCTCTTCCTCTCTTCTATCACTCCTCTGCCTCTCCTCTTTTTTTCTCCCTCTCCTTTTTCTCCTCTGTCTTCTCTGTCTCTCTCCCCTTCCTCTCGTTCCTGTCCTCTGCTTTTCTTCTTTCTCTTCTCTGTTCCTCTGCCTCTTCTCTCCTCCTCTCTCCTCCACCTCCTGCCCACTCCTCTATTCGTCTGTCCTCGTCCCTCCTCCTCCTCTCCCTCGCCTCCTCTCCACCTCTCTTCTCTCTCCTCTGTTCCTTTCCTTTTCCTCCGCCTTTCCTCTCCCTCTTCTCCTCTTCCCTCTCCTCTGTTCCTCTGTCCCGTCTTCTCCCTCTCCTCTGTTCCTCTCCCTTTCCTCCTCTCTCCTCCTTCTGTCCTCCACCTCTACTCCCTCTCCTCTGTTCCTCTTCCTCTCTTCCTCTCTCCCTCTCCTCTGTTCTCTGTCCTGTCTTCTCCCATTCCTCTGTTCTCCTTCCTTTCCTCCTCTCTCCTCCCTTTCCCCCTCCTGTCCTCCACCTTTTCTCCTTCTCCTCTCTTCCTCCTCTCCTCTCCCTCTCCTCCTCTCTCTCCTCTCCCTCTCTTCTGTTCCTCTGTCCTCTCTCTCCTCCCTCCCCTTCTCCTCTGCTCTCCCTCTCCTCCTCTCCCTCTCCTCCTCTCTCTCCTCTCCCTCTCTTCTGTTCCTCTGCTCTCCCTCTCCTCTTCTCCCTCTCCTCTCCCTCTCCTCACTCTCCTCTACCTCTCCTCTCTCTCCTTCCTCTAATCCCTCTCTCTTCTGTTCCTCCTCTCCCTCTCCTCTCCCTCTCCTCACTCTCCTCTACCTCTCCTCTCTCTCCTTCCTCTCATCCCTCTCTCTTCTGTTCCTCCTCTCCCTCTCCTCTGTCCTCTCTCTCCTCTTCCTTTCCTCTGTTCCTCCTCCTCTCCTCTGTTTTTCTGTCCCCCCTCTCCTCTGTTCCTCTGTCCTGTCTTCTCCATCTCCTCTGTTCCTCTCCCTTTCCTCCTCTCTCTCCTCTTCTTCTCTCCTCTCCCTCTCTTCTTTTCCTCTCCTACCTCTCCTCTGTTCCTCCTCTCCTCCCTCCCCTTCTCCTCTGCTCTCCCTCTCTTTCCTTTACCTCTCCTCAACTTCTCCTCTCTCTCCTTCCTCTCCTCCCTCTCGCCTCTGTTCCTCCTCATCTTCTTCTCCCTCTCTCTTCTGTTCCTCCTCTCCTCTCCCTCTCCTCTGTCCTCTCTCTCCTTTTCCTTTCCTCTGTTCCTCCTCCTCTCCTCTGTTTCTCTCTCCTCCTCTCCTCCATCTCCTCTGTTTCTCCTCTGTTCCTCTTTTCCTCTCTTCTCCCACTCTTCTTTTCCTCCTTTTTTCTCCTCTCCTTTGTTCCTCCTCTCTCTCCTCCCTCTCTCCTCTGTTCCTCCTGTCCTCTGTTGCTTTGTCTTCTCTCCTCTCCCTCTTCTCTTCCTCTCTTCCTCCTCTCCTCTGTCCTCTCCCCCTCTCCTCTCTTCCTCCTCCTCTCGTCCTCCTCTGTCCTGTCTTCTCCATCTCCTCTGTTCCTCTCCCTTTCCTCCTCTCTCTCCTCTTCTTCTCTCCTCTCCCTCTCTTCTTTTCCTCTCCTACATCTCCTCTGTTCCTCTGTCCTCTCTCTCCTCCCTCTCCTTCTCCTCTGCTTCTCCCTCTCTTTCCTCTACCTCTCCTCTCTCTCCTCCCTCTCTCCTCGGTTCCTTCTCGTCTTCTCCCTCTCTCTTCTGTTCCTCCTCTCCTGTGTCATCTCTCTCCTCTTCCTCTCCTCTCCTCTGTTCCTCCTCCTCTCCTGACCTTCTCCTCTGTCCTCTCTCTCCCCCTTTCTTCTCCTCTTCTCTCCTCCTCCTTTCCTCTCCTCCTCTCCTCTCTTCTGTTCTTCTCTGTGTGTCGTGTCCTGTGGAGTGAAACCTGACCCTGGGCACATTCCAGTGTAAAAGTGCAGATCTGTGAGGGGCGTAAATCACACTGAGGGACACAAGTGGAAACGGCTCGTCCATCCATCTCTATTATTACCACACAAGAACGCGGCGGACTCACGAGACGCAACACCAAAACAACACCAAAACTACAACAAAACAAACACCAAACAACACCAAAACAACACCAAAACAACACCAGAACAACACCAAAACAACACCAAACAACACACTAAAAACACACAGAACAACACCAGAACAACACCAAAACAACACACAAACAACACAAACACAAAAACAAAACACACCAGAACAACACCAAAACAACACCAAAAACAACACAAAAACAACAACCAAACAACACAAAACAACAAAACAACACCAGAACAACACCAAAACAACACACAACAACACACAAACAAACAACAAACACAGAACAACACCAAAAACACAAAACAACACTAAAAACAACACCAGAACAACACTAAAACAACACAAAAACAGAACAACACCAAAACAACACCAAAACAACACAAAACAACAGAACAACACCAAAACAACACACAAACAACACTAAACAACACTAAAACACACCAGAAACAACACTAAAAACAACACCAGAACAACACCAAAACACACAAAACAACGAACAACACCAAAAACAACAACTAAAACAACACTGAAAACAACACCAAACAACACCAGAACAACACCAAAAACAACACTAAACAACACCAGAAACAACACCAAAACAACACAAAACAACACCAAAACAACACCAAAAAACACTAAAACAACACCAAAAACAACACCAAACAACACAAGAACAACACCAAAACAACACCAAAACAACACCAAAACAACACCAAAACAACACCAAAACAACACTAAAACAACACCAGAACAACACCAAAACAACACCAGAACAACACCAAAACAACACCAGAAACAACACCAAAACAACACCAAAACAACACTAAAACAACATGAAAACAACACCAAAACAACACCAGAACAACACTAAAACAACATGAAAACAACACCAAAACAACACTAAAACAACACCAGAACAACACCAAAACAACACTAAAACAACATGAAAACAACACCAAAACAACACTAAAACAACACCAAACAACACCAAAACAACACCAAAACAACACTAAAACAACACAAAACAACACTAAAACAACATGAAAACAACACCCAAACAACACCAAAACAACACTAAAACAACACTAAAACAACACCAAAACAACACCAAAACAACACTAAAACAACATGAAAACAACACCAAAACAACACTAAAACAACATGAAAACAACACCAAAACAACACTAAAACAACATGAAAACAACACCCAAACAACACCAAAACAACACTAAAACAACACCAGAACAACACCAAAACAACACTAAAACAACATGAAAACAACACCAAAACAACACAACACTAAAACAACATGAAAACACCACCAAAACAACACTAAAACAACATGAAAACAACACCAAAACAACACTAAAACAACATAAAAACAACACCAAAACAACATGAAAACAACACCAAAACAACATGAAAACAACACCAAAACAACACAGAAAACAACACCAAAACAACATGAAAACAACACCAAAACAACACAGAAAACAACACCAAAACAACATGAAAACAACACCAAAACAACATGAAAACAACACCAAAACACAAAAACACGCTTTACGCAAAATTACTTTAAATTCACAACATTTATTCACCTCCGTTTGTCGTTAAGCAAAAGAAGCTCACTGGACGTCACATTTTTTAATTTTACAGACCCTTTTTTTCTCTATAACTCACCTGCACAACTAAGAGAATATTTAGTTTATTTGAAATTAAATGTTATTATCTTTATTTATCTTGCATTTGTTCAGTTTCAGGTGTTTTAGTGCCAAAGATGTGCATCGGTTTCAGCTTCCCGGTGACATTTTGAGAACTTTTTCCCATTTAGAAAGATTATATTTGTTGTTTTAATTTGTTCATTGCTACGGTAATAGTTCTATTATTTATTTATTTTTTTCTCCATCATTCTAAAACCCATTAAATATTGGATAAAAAAATTGGAAAAAACAGCATTCTTACTTGCATTTGTTCAGTTTCAGGTGTTTTATTGCTTAAAGATGTGCGTTGGTTTCAGCTTCATCATGACATTTTTTCCATTTTTATCAGATTATAATTGTTGTTTTAAGTTTAAAATTGGTAATTGCTACGGTAACAGTTATATTTTTTCTTTCATCAATTTAAAACCCATTAAATATTAGATATATTAGAAAAAAACAAGCATTCTTACTTGGATTTGTTCAGTTTCAGGTGTTTTAGTGCCAAAGATGTGTTTCGGTTTCAGCTTCCTGGTGACATTTTGTGGACTTTTTTCCATTTTCATCAGATTATATTTGTTGTTTTAATTTGTTAATTGCTACGGTAACAGTTCTGTTTTTTTCCATCATTCTAAAACCCATTAAATACTGGATACGTCGGAAAGTTTCAGGTGTTTAAGTGCTAAAAATGCGCATTCCTTTCAGCTTCCTGGTGACATTTTGAGGACTTTTTCAAATTCAAAAAATAATATTTGTACTTTTAATTTGGTAATTGCTTACGGTAACAGTTCTACTTTTTTGTATTATTCTAAAATCTTTTAAATATTGGATACGTTGGGGGAAAAAAGCATGCATTCTTACTTGGATTTGTTAAGTTTTAGGTGTTTTATTGCTTAAAGATGCGCATTGTTTCAGCTTCATGGTGAAATTTTTTCCATTTTTATCAGAGTATATTTGTTGTTTGGTATTTGCTATGGTAACAGTTTTTTTTTTTTTCTTTCATCATTTTAAAACCCATTAAATATTGGATACGTTGGAAAGTTTCAGGTGTTTTAGTGCTAAAAATGTGCACTGGTTTCAGCTTCTTGGTGACATTTTGAGGACCTTTACCCGTTCAAAACATAATATTTGTAGTTTTAATTTGGTAATTGCTATGGTAACAGGTCTATTTTTTTTTTTCTTTCATCATTTTAAAACCCATTGAATATTGGATACGTGGGAAAAAACATGCAATCTTACTTGCATTTGTTAAGTTTCAGGAGTTTTAGTGCTAAAAATGCATGTTTCTCAGATTATATTTGTTGTTTTAATTTGCTAATTGCTACGGTAACAGTTCCACTTTTTTGTATTATTCTAAAACCCTTTAAACATCGGATACGTTGGAAAAAAACACGCAATCTTACTTGGATTTGTTCAGTTTCAGGTGTTTTAGTGCCAAAGATTTTCTTCGGTTTTAGCTTCCTGGTGACATTTTGAGGACTTTTTCCAATTCAGATCATATTTGTAGTTTTAATTTCAAAATTGCTATGGTAACAGTACTATTTTTTTTTTTTTTTCATTTTCTAAAACTCTTTAAATATTGGATACGTTGGGAAAAATCAATGTTTGTCACTAGGCAGTGTCCTTGGACCTCGGAGGGGGATGGAAAAGCAAACGCATCTATGGAGCTTTTTCACAATGGCCGGTGTAGCGTAAACGTCACGTACATCAATGTTTTTTTTTTTTGTTTTTTTTTTCAAGATATCTGTGGAACTGTCTCGCGTATTTTCTATCAGCTTCATAAATCTGCCCCATCACCAAATCTTTAACCAGCAAGTTCGACAAAGGACATTAAGAATTTCTCCACAATTATCAAGGTAAGAAAGACGAAAACGTAAAGACGAGCATTAGTGAACTACTCCTGAGCAAAACTAATATTATGGTCATGAATAAAACATAAGTAACTCAGACTGATTCTACAATTAAAATAAAAAATCTATTTCATGATGTAGATAATCGCATAGAAATGTTTAAATGTGACACATGTAATCTGTGAACATCTGTATCATTCGAACTGCACAAATGTGAAAAAGGTTTACAGTCGTCCCCTCGCTATGAACGTGGTTCACCTTTCGCGGTCTCACCGTTTCGCGGATTTTTTTGTGTTTAATTTTGCATGCCTTTTTTTATAGGCGAGTTTCATCTGTTGACAAAAGCGCGCGTTGCATGCTGGGAATTATTTTGGTCGGCGGCAAGAAACACTAATTCAACATGACGGACGGAGCGAGAAAGCACGTAAAGGGTATTGATCCCGGTTATTTATCCACTCTAACGGCAGAGGACCCAAGACCATTTGACCAGAAATTGGTCATAAGTATCGACGGACGACAAATCACCTTTTTCAACCCCGACAAAACCTGGACTAAACCAAATTTCTGGTCAGAATCGCCAACTACCTGGACAAATATTCACTTCGGCGATATCCACAATGACTTGGTGGAAACTCCTGGGCCATTCACAGCAGAAAAGATGAAAACCTCCAAGAGTCTCGATGTGTTGTTGAACTTGTTGGAGTCCACGGTTTGTTAGGATCTTCTACGTTTGCTCTGCGGATGTTTGAAAGCCGTTTAATTCGCCGTTAGCGGTTCTTTTCACTCGGAATACGAAAGACATTTTCCTTCTTCCGTGCTTCTATTTGTGCATCCGATAATGCAGCAGGAATTTACCATTATCGGGGATAAATACGCGAGGTTACGCACTGTGTTTGACGCTATCGTGTTTCTTGCCTCTGACCAAAATATTTCCCAGCATGCAACGCGGGCTTTTAATAACAATGACGTCAGCTGAAACTCGCCTATGAGTGACTGAAATTGTCATTTAAACCACCGAAGCGTCGAAACACAATGAAAACCGTTAATACAAGTGACCCTTTGCGCAGCTATTTTGGATTCTATCTCGAAACCTTGCACGGTCTCCTTTGAGTTCCTCCAAGTTTCTCCGAGTTCCTATGTCAATGTTTTTTGGGTTTTTTTTGGCAAAATATCTGTGGAAATGTCTCGCGTATTTTCCACCAAATCTTCATCCAACAAGGTCGACAAAAGACATATTCTGTCCGTGAAGAATTTATCCACAACTATCAAGGTAAGAAAAACAAAAACGTAAAAGCGAACAACGACGAGCATCAGTGAACTACTCCTGAGCAAAACCAACGTTACGGTCATGAGTAAAACAGTAATAAGTAATTTATAAATAAGTAACTTGTTAACTCAGACTGATTGTACAATTAAAATTTAAAAATCGATTTCATGATGTAGATATTTGCATAGACAGAGAGACAGATAGAGAAACAGTTTAAATGTGAGACATGTAATCTGTGAACATCTGCAGCATTCGAACTGCACAAATGTGAAAAAGGTCTACAGTCGTCCCCTCGCTATTTCGCTATTCACCTTTCGCGGTCTCACTGTTTTGTGGATTTTTTTTGTGTGTAATTTTGCATGCCTTTTTTTTACAGATACGACACGAACTGAAAGAAAATAGTGCCAAGCGATTATGAGGTCTGACTTTTTTGAGGACGATGGTTTTGTGACGCAAACGTATCACGCTTTTGAACACCGATTGTTTTGAGAAGAAAAACGCTTTATTTTAATGTCCCCAGCCAACTTGCCGGACTACTTTCGTCAGCACCGAAAACGGCCAGTATCTCGGCTCACCGGACGCTGTCGGGGGTAAGTCAGTGTGGACTAGAGATGCGCGGATGGGCTATTTTTTCATCCGCAACCGCGACACAAAACTCATCATCCGCCCGCTGTCCATTTTGCACCGAAGGTTTTCAAAACCGCACCCGCCCGCCATCCGCCCATTGATTTTAGATTTTAGAACAATCATACAGCAAACAAACTAAGGAGCCTCGATAAAAATGCAAACTCTGTAGCTCATTCATTCCAAAATTCGCTCAGCGTGTATGTTCACATTCTTAATTGTCCGTAACAACCCCAGACTTACCTGGTTTTCTTGCGCAGCTAATTAACTGACAAAGTTTTCCGACTAGGCTGTTTTTTGAAACCTTCTTGCCTTCGTGTTGGATGTTGTTACATTCTGAACATTCTGCCATCGCCCGATGTTATTTCAAAGTCATAGCCTCACTCCATCGGTCTTTCTTTAAGTTTTAAATCCCCCGAGTGGCAGTCTACGCTATAATGTCTGCGTGTTTTAAAATATAACTGATATCGAAACAAAAACAGACAGATCATCTCATCCAGATGAACCTTTATTGAAATCAGGCAATGCCCTCTTTATTATTCCAATTGAAATAGGCAAGAAAAAAAAATGCATAACTAAATAAATATGGCCCTATAGCCACTTATGTGTTGGCAAACAGCTGAAATAAATTAGAAAAATAATAAAATAAAACTGCATATAATATGTGCCTCGTAAAACTAGGCATCAATAACCCGACACAACCTTAACCTTCAGAACATAAAAACGAGGTCAAATGGGCTAATTAAGGATATGACGTACACTTCATACTACAAGCATAGACAATGAGACTCGTCTTTTCAGATGTACGTAACAATAACTTCTTTTTTCTTCTTTTTTTTTTGTAGTTAAACCGCCCGAATTTAATTAAAATATAATTTTTCGTCACGTCATCCGCCCGACCCGCGGATTAACCCGAACTATCCCTTTAAAACAGATAGAATAATTATAAAAATAGTTGACTACTTCGCAAATTTCACCTATCGCGACTTATTTTTAGAACGTAACCGAGGGACCACTGTATAGTCCACCTCAGCTGAACTATTCAAATTTGTTGATCTTAAAGTTTATATTGAATTTCTTATCAGATCTATATATATTTTTTTTGTCATTTCAAATATTCCTGTTTTTTTCTGGTGTTGTTGACGTGGAAACCCGTGTCCGTGTTAAAAAGCCGTTTCTTCTTTGTGGTAAAACTCTGAAACCTCGGCTGATGACTCGTCCAAAAGTACCACATTCCTGTATCATGTATTCAGCCGCACACAGACGCAGGTGGGGGTCTCCTTCAGATGTCCCGGCTTTTCTCTCTCTCTCTCTCTCTCTCTCTTCTTTCACTCCTCTCTCTTCTCTCCATTCTCCACCTCTCTCTCTCTCTCTGTTTTTCTTCTCTCTGTGCATGTCTTCTTCTCTCTCATCGCTTTGTCTTTCTTTTTTCTCTTTCCCCTCTCTCAGTTTAATCCCTGTTTCTCCGTACATTTCTCTTTCTCTCTTTAGCTTTTCTCTCTCTCCCTCGTTCTTCTCTCTCTGTGTTGGTATTCTCTCTCTCTCTCTCTCTTTCTTTCTCTTTCCCATTTTTGCATATTTTCTCTTTTCTCTCTCCATTTTTCTCCTCTCTTCGTATGTTCCAGCAAACTCCATCTCCTTCCCTCTTTCTCTCTCTTTCTTTTCTTCTCTCTCTCTCTCTCTCCCTCATTCAGGCTTTCTATCTTCTCCTTCCTCTCTATATTTCTCTCTAGCTCCATCCTCTTTCTCTCTCTCTTTCTCTCTCCATTTACTCCCCCGTCTTTTTGTCTCTACCAGTCTCTCTTTCACTCCTTACATCACTCTTTCTCTTGTTTTACCCCCCGTCTTTCACCTTCTTTCCTCTCACTTTCTCTCTCTCTACCTGTCTCTCTTTCTCTTTCTGTCTCTCTCTTTAATCCCTGTCTCTTTCTCTCTTTACCTCTCTCTTCCTCTTTCTCTTCCCCTCCCTCCCTTTATTCTCAGTTTGTCTCTCTCTACATGTCTCTCTTTTTATCACTTTGCCTCTCTCTCCTCTCTCTTTACCGCTCTCTTTCTTTTCCCTTCCCCTCCCTCTTTCCTCTCTCCTCCTCTCTCTCTACCTGTCTCTTTTTCTCTCTCCGTCTCTCTCTTTACTCCCTCTCTCTTTACCTCTCTTTTCCTCTTTCTCTTCCCCCTCTCTCTCTCTCCCTTCTCTGTCACCCTCTTTACTCTCTCTTTCTCTCTCTCTCTCTCTCTCTACCTTTCTCTCTTTACTCCCTCTCTCTCTCTCTATCCCTTCTCTTTCACCCCCTTTACTCCCCCTCTCTGTCTCTCTCTCTTTACCTCTCTCTTCCTCTTTGTCTCCCCTCTTTCACCCACTTTACTCTCTGTTTCTCTCTTTATCCCTCTGTCTGTCTCTTTACTCCCTCTCTCTCTTTTTTACTTCTCTCTTTCTCTCTTCTACCTGTCTCTCCTTCTCTCTCTGTCTTTCTCTTTACTCTTTCTTTCTCTTCCTCTCCCTGCCTCTCTCTCTCCCTCTTTTCTTTCACCCTCTTTACTCTATTTTTTCTTTCTCTACTTGTCTCTCTTTCTCTTTACCTCTCTCTTCCTCTTTCTCTTCCCTCCCTCTCTCTCTCCACACTCTTTCACCGTCACCCTCACTTTCTCTCTTTGTCTTTCTGTCTCTCTCTTTACTCCCTCTCTCTCTCTCTCTTTACTTCTCTCTTGCTCTTTCTCTTCCCCTCCTCTCTCTCCCTGTCTATCTCTCTCTCTTTACACGCACTTTCTCTCTCTCTACCTGTCTCTCTTTCTCTCTTTATCCCTCTGTCTGTCTCTTTACTCCCTCTCTCTTTTTTTACTTCTCTCTTCTCTCTTCTACTCTCTACCTGTCTCTCTCCCTCTCTCTTTCTCTTCTCTTCTCTCTCTCTCTCTCCTCTCTCTCTCTCCCTCTTTTCTTTCTTTCACCCTCTTTACTCTATTTTTTCTTTCTCTACTTGTCTCTCTTCCTCTTTCTCTTACCCTCCCTCTCTCTCTCCACACTCTTTCACCGTCACTCTCACTTTCCCTCTTTGTCTTTCTGTCTCTCTCTTTACTCCCTCTCTCTCTCTCTCTTTACTTCTCTCTTGCTCTTTCTCTTCCCCTCCTCTCTCTCCCTGTCTGTCTCTCTCTCTTACACGCACTTTCTCTCTCTCTACCTGTCTCTCTTTATCCCTCTGTCTGTCTCTTTACTCCCTCTCTCTTTTTTTACTTCTCTCTTTCTCTCTTCTACCTGTCTCTCCTTCTCTCTCTGTCTTTCTCTTTACTCTCTCTCTCTCTCTTTCTTTCTCTTCCTCTCCCTGCCTCTCTCTCTCCCGTTTTTCTTTCACCCTCTTTACTCTATTTTATCTTTCTCTAATTGTCTCTCTTTCTCTTTACCTCTCTCTTCCTCTTTCTCTTACCCTCCCTTTCTCTCTCCACACTCTTTCACCATCACTCTCTCTTCTGTCTCTCTCTTTACTCCCTCTCTCTCTCTCTCTTTACTTCTCTCTTGCTCTTTCTCTTCCCCTCCTCTCTCTCCCTGTCTATCTCTCTCTCTCTCTTACACGCACTTTCTCTCTCTCTACCTGTCTCTCTTTCTCTCTTTGTCTTTCTGTCTCTCTCTTTACTCTCTCTCTCTCTCTTTACTTCTCTCTTGCTCTTTCTCTTCCCTTTCTCTCTCTCCCTGTCTATCTCTCTCTCTTACACACACTTTCTCTCTCTCTACCTGTCTCTCTTTCTCTCTTTATCCCTCTGTCTCTCTCTTTACTCCCTCTCTCTCTTTTTTTACTTCTCTCTTTCTCTCTTCTACCTGTCTCTCCTTCTCTCTCTGTCTTTCTCTTTACTCTGTCTCTCTCTCTCTTTCTTTCTCCTCCTCTCCCTGCCTCTCTCTCTCCCTCTTTTCTTTCACCCTCTTTACTCTATTTTTTCTTTCTCTACTTGTCTCTCTTCCTCTTTCTCTTACCCTCCCTCTCTCTCTCCACACTCTTTCACCATCACTCTCTCTTCTGTCTCTCTCTTTACTCCCTCTCTCTCTCTCTCTTTACTTCTCTCTTGCTCTTTCTCTTCCCCTCCTCTCTCTCCCTGTCTATCTCTCTCTCTCTCTTACACGCACTTTCTCTCTCTCTACCTGTCTCTCTTTCTCTCTTTGTCTTTCTGTCTCTCTCTTTACTCTCTCTCTCTCTCTTTACTCTCTCTTTGCTCTTTCTCTTTCCCTTTCTCTCTCTCCCTGTCTATCTCTCTCTCTTACACGCACTTTCTCTCTCTCTACCTGTCTCTCTTTCTCTCTTTATCCCTCTGTCTCTCTCTTTTACTCCCTCTCTCTCTTTTTTTACTTCTCTCTTTCTCTCTTCTACCTGTCTCTCCTTCTCTCTCTGTCTTTCTCTTTACTCTGTCTCTTCTCTCTTTCTTTCTCCTCCTCTCCCTGCCTCTCTCTCTCCCTCTTTTCTTTCACCCTCTTTACTCTATTTTTTCTTTCTCTACTTGTCTCTCTTCCTCTTTCTCTTACCCTCCCTCTCTCTCTCCACACTCTTTCACCGTCACTCTCACTTTCTCTCTTTACTCCCTCTCTCTCACCCTCTTCTCTTTCACTCTCTCTTTCTCTCTTTATCCCTCTGTCTCTCTCTTTACTCCCTCTCTCTCACCCTCTTCTCTTTCACTCTCACTTTCTCTCTTTCTCTCTCATGTAAAGTGCCTGTCTCCATATGTTCCCCGTGTCGCTCGTCCGTCGGGAGAGACGGGGGGATAGAGGGCGGGGGGATGTATGGATGGAGGGATAGAGGGAGAGATAGAGGGAGGGATGGAGGGATGGCCTTAATCACAGAAAGATGTTTTGGTTTTGGTTTGTTTAACGATCGCTGCAGAGACGCAGACGAACAGCAGCGTGTTTTCAGACCCGCTACATCTGTTTGTGTCAGATCTGATCCACATGACACACGCACCCCCCCCCCCCTCCTCCGTCATCCCCCCCTCCCACCCCTCCGTCATCCCCCTCTTCTCCCCATATGCCCCCTCTCCCCCCTCTCCCTCCTCCCAAAGATGGAAACAGAAATCTCTCGTGCTGCGAATAATTATTTTCACGTACAGTAAATAAATTCAGAGAACAATGTAAATCCGTGTGTGTCGTTCGTTCATTCGCTTTTCAAAATAAAAGTCAAAATAAGAAAATTGAAAAAGCAGCTATTTTCTTTATGATTTGTCTCCAAAACCAGAAATGAAAAAAATGAAGAATGGATGTTTCCCGTTTTCGTGGCTTAAACTGTGATGTTGGACTTTTGCGACGCACACGGGCTGAACCGGGACTAAAACAGGACTAAATCAGGACTAAACCAGGACTGAATGTTGGGACAGGCCCAGAGGTGTGCCCACGTAGACTGTCGAGTGATCAGGACTGAGACCAGGACTGAGACCAGGACTGAGACCGGAACTGGGAACGGGACCAGACCAGAACTGAGACCGAGACTGAGACTGGGACCAGACCAGGACCAGACCAGGACTGAAACCAGGAACCAGACCGGGACCAGACCAGGACTGAGATCGGGACCAGACCAGGACCAGACCAGGACTGAGACCAGGAGCAGACCAGGATTGAAACCAGGACCAGACTGGGACCAGAGCAGGACTGAGACCAGGACCAGACCAGGACTGAGACCAGGAGCAGACCGGGACCAGAGCAAGATTGAGACCAGGACTGAGATCAGGACCAGAGTGGGACAATATCAGGTCTGAGACTGAGACCAGGACTGAGACTGGGACCAGACTGGGACTGAGACCAAGACTGAGACCAGGACTGAGACAGGACCGAAACCGGGACTGAGATCAAGACTGATACCGGGACTGAGATCGGGCAAGAGTGGGACAATATCAGGTCTGAGACTGGGACCAGACAGAGACTGAGACCAGGACTGAGACTGGGACCAGATCAGGATGAGACCAGACCAGGACTGAGACCAGGACAAGACTGGGACAAGGACTAGGACTGAGACCGAGACCGGGACCAGACCAGGACTGAGACCAGGACTGAGACCAGTTGAGACTGGTTTAGTCCTGGTTTAGACCTGATTTAGTCCCGGTTTAGTCCTGGTTTAGATCTGGTTTAGACCTGGTTTAGACCTGATTTAGTCCGGGTTCAGTCCTGGTTTAGACCTGATTTAGTCTTGGTTTAGACCTGGATTAGACCTGGTTTAGACCTGATGTAGTCCTGGTTTAGACCTGGTTTAGACCTGATGTAGTCCTGGTTTAGTCCTGGTTTAGACTTGATTTAGACCTGGTTTAGACCTGATGTAGTCCTGTTTAGTCTGGTTCCTGGTTCAGTCCTGGTTTAGTCCTGGTTTTAGTCCTGGTTCCCTGGTTTAGTCCTGGTTCAGTCCTGGTTCCTGGTTTAGTCCTGGTTTAGGCATCACAGATTAAGTCCATTATTCATTTAAACCCAAAATCAAAAACTGAAAAAACAAATCATTATCCTTTTTTTTTTTTTCATTTTGGTTTTGGAGACAAATAATGAAGAAAATCATGTTTTGTTTTGTTTTTGTTTTTTTTCTTATTTTTGGTTTTATTTTGAAAAACTAATGAACAAATGATACACAGTTTGCACACGATGTTGTGACGAGGAAACAACATTATAACACAGATCGGAACACAGAATAATTTAAGATTTGACTCGTCCTGGAACATCCGGGCCCTTCTTGCTGGTGAGCGTGAGTGCTTTTCAGCTGTGAGGACGTTATCTTGGTAACATGGGTTTATGTTGCGAACACAAACGCGATGTCGAAAAAGGAAATGCTAAGACATGTCTGC
Source organism: Boleophthalmus pectinirostris (assembly GCF_026225935.1). Classification (NCBI taxonomy): domain Eukaryota; kingdom Metazoa; phylum Chordata; class Actinopteri; order Gobiiformes; family Gobiidae; genus Boleophthalmus; species Boleophthalmus pectinirostris. The sequence continues at coordinate 34,966,202 of NW_026571140.1, forward strand.
TGTTGTAATTAAACTCATTTCAATTACGAGCAGCGCCAGAGGACATGAAAGCCACACGTCACACACAGACTCCGACGTTTATGAGCGGGAATATTGCCAGAGTTTGTCCAAACAACAGAAGAAGACGAGGTACTAGAGGTCAAAGTTCAAACTGAGTTATCTGTAAACTGTTAAAAATATTTACAACGTACAGCTGGGTCATGGTTTCACCCTCTGCTTCCTGTCATTAAAACATACTGCGAAAACTTCAAAAATCTGTGTCCTACCTGTTTAAAAATACAATATATTTAATTAATGTTTATATTTATACTTATACTTATACTTATACTTATACTTATATTTATACTTATACTTATACTTATACTATACAAATAATTATGACTGAACATTTTAAAAACTAAAAGTGTCAAAGCAGAGGTGGGACCAAGGCATCGTTTTGCAAGTCTCAAGTCTTTGACCTCAAGTCCGAGTCAAGTCCCAAGTCAAATACAGGCAAGTCCAAGTCGAGCCTCGAGTCACTGGTCCTTAAGTCCAAGTCAAGTCCAAGTCAAGTCCAAGTCAAGTCGCGAGTTACTGGTCCATAAGTCCAAGTCAAGTCCAAGTCGAGTCTCGAGTCACTGGTCCATAAGTCCAAGTCAAGTCCAAGTCAAGTCGCGAGTCACTGGTCCATAAGTCCAAGTCGAGTCTCGAGTCACTGGTCCATAAGTCCAAGTCGAGTCCAAGTTAAGTCGCGTGTCACTGGTCCATAAGTCCAAGTCGAGTCTCGAGTCACTGGTCCATAAGTCCAAGTCGAGTCTCGAGTCACTGGTCCATAAGTCCAAGTCAAGTCCAAGTCGAGTCTCGAGTTACTGGTCCATAAGTCCAAGTCGAGTCTCGAGTCACTGGCCCATAAGTCCAAGTCAAGTCCAAGTTGAGTCTCGAGTTACTGGTCCATAAGTCCAAGTCGAGTCCAAGTCGAGTCTCGAGTCACTGGTCCATAGGTCCAAGTCGAGTCCAAGTCGAGTCTCGAGTTACTGGTCCATAAGTCCAAGTCAAGTCCAAGTTAAGTCTCGAGTCACTGGTCCATAAGTCCAAGTCGAGTCCAAGTCGAGTCTCGAGTATTGGTCCATAATTCCAAGTCGAGTCTCGAGTCACTGGTCCATAAGTCCAAGTCGAGTCCAAGTTAAGTCGCGAGTCACTGATCCATAAGTCCAAGTCGAGTCCAAGTTAAGTCTCTGGTCCTTAAGTCCAAGTCGAGTCTCGAGTCTCTGGTCCATAAGTCCAAGTCAAGTCCAAGTCGAGTCTTGAGTCACTGGTCCATAAGTCCAAGTCGAGTCACGAGTCACTGGTCCATAAGTCCAAGTCAAGTCCAAGTCGAGTCTCGAGTCTCTGGTCCATAAGTCCAAGTCGAGTCCAAGTTGAGTCTCGAGTCACTGGTCCATAAGTCCAAGTCAAGTTCAAAGTCGAGTCACTCGAGTCACTGGTCCATAAAGTCCAAGTCAAGTCAAGTCCAAGTCGTCTGCTTTGAGCTTCAAGTCATTTCAAGTCTTTAAACCAAAGTACCAACCAATTGTACTCATAAAGTCATAGTATATTTATATGTGAGTAGAAACATAAATGTGTCGTTTTTAAATGTCTTGACAAGATCTTAGTGTGAATCATTGCAGTCAGATAGAACGAATTCAGATTTAAAAGTGTTTCTCAAGTCACAGGCCTCAAGTCACTGACCTTCAAGTCCAAGTCGAGTCCAAAGTCTTAGTCCATTTTTTCAAGTCAAGTCTCGAGTCCTAAAAAGGCAAGACAAGGCAAGTTTATTAGTACAGCACAATTCGTACACAAAGTAATTCAAAGTGCTTTACAGAATAAGAAATACATTAAAATCATAATAAAAACAAATCAAAACATAAATAATCATGAAGATTAAAATTAAAAAAGAGAGACATAAGTTGGAGAGAAGAGTGCGGAATGAAAACATGTTCATTAAGACTGTTCCAGGTTTTAGCTGCATGAACCTGAAACTCTGACTCCCCTTGTTTAGTCCTGAAAAATAGTGACTCAAGTCTGACTCGAGTACAAATCAGAAGAGTGAAAGCCAAGCAACCTACAAGTGTCACACATTTATGGGAACTTCTGCAACAGACTTGGGAAGAAGAATATTTGATTTCTATTGTAAAAAGAACGAGCCACGAGTGTGTTCAGCTGTTATATCTGCCAAAAATATATTCCCCTACAGATTACAGATTACATACCCCAAAATGTAGTTTGTAACGGAATCCATTAAATTACTTAAAGTGAGTAACGTAATCTGAATACTTTGGATTACTTGTTTTGTCGTGCTTTTTAAAACGACATGAATGTACCAACCACATCCTGAAAATGTTTGTTTGTTCTCTTCAAATTGTCTGTTGAGCCCAAGTCTCCATGAACAGACTTTTGTTTTACTGTAGAGAAGCAAAGACGAGGAATCTTAACATGAGATATTTAGTTTTATCTGCTAAAAGAAAATAAAAAGGCCAGTTTTTACTTCAGCATATAAAAAATATTATTGATAGAGAAATGATTTTTATATGAAATCACTGCTGCCTTAAATTATGTCCACCTACTGTTAGTGTCATATTGTGTAGTCCTGGTTTAGTCCTGGTTTAGTCCTGGTTTTAGTCCTGTTTAGTCCTGGTTTTAGTCCTGGTTTTAGTCCTGGTTTAGTCCTGGTTTAGTCCTGGTTTAGTCCTGAGTCCTGGTTTAGTCCTGTTTTAGTCCTGGTTTAGTCCTGGTTAGTCCTGGTTTAGTCCTGGGTTTAGTCCTGGTTTAGTCCTGGTTTAGTCCTGGTTTTAGTCCTGTTTAGTCCTGGTTTAGTCCTGGTTTAGTCCTGTTTAGTCCTGGTTTAGTCCTGGTTTAGTCCTGTTTTAGTCCTGGTTTAGTCCTGGTTTAGTCCTGGTTAGTCCTGTTTAGTCCTGGTTTAGTCCTGGTTTAGTCCTGGTTTAGTCTGGTTTAGTCCTGGTTTTAGTCCTGGTTAGTCCTGGTTTAGTCCTGGTTTAGTCCTGTTTTAGTCTGGTTAGTCTGGTTTAGTCCTGGTTTAGTCCTGGTTTAGTCCTGGTTTTAGTCCTGGTTTAGTTTAGTCCTGGTTTTAGTCCTGGTTTAGTCCTGTTTCCTGGTTTAGTCCTGGTTGGTTAGTCCTGGTTTAGTCTAGTCCTGGTTTTCCTGGTTTAGTCCTGGTTTAGTCCTGGTTTATCCTGGTTTAGTCCTGGTTTAGTCCTGGTTTTAGACCTGGATTAGTCCTGGTTTAGTCCTGCTTTAGTCCTGGTTTAGTCCTGGTTTTAGTCCTGGTTTAGTCCTGTTTTAGTCCTGGTTTAGTCCTGGTTTTAGTCCTGGTTTTAGTCCTGGTTTAGTCCTGGTTTAGTCCTGGTTTAGTCCTGGTTTAGTCCTGGTTTAGTCCTGGTTTAGTCCTGGTTTCCTGGTTTAGTCCTGGTTTAGTCCTGGTTTAGTTTTAGTCCTGGTTTAGTCCTGGTTTAGTCCTGGTTTTCCTGTCCTAGTCCTGGTTTAGTCCTGGTTTAGTCCTGGTTTAGTCCTGGTTTAGTCCTGGTTTAGTCCTTTTAGTTCCTGGTTTAGTCCTGTTTTAGTCCTGGTTTAGTCCTGGTTTAGTCCTGGTTTAGTCCTGGTTTAGTCCTGTTAATCCTGGTTTAGTCCTGGTTTTAGTCCTGGTTTTTGGTTTAGTCCTGGTTTAGTCCTGGTTTTAGACCTGGATTAGCCCTGGTTTAGTCCTGGTTGAGTCCTAGTTTAGTCCTGGTTTAGTCCTGGTTTAGTCCCGGTTTAGCCCAAAATGTGAAAACAGGAAAATACCGCCGTGTAATCCATTTATTTTAACAAAGTAACTGTAATCCAATTACCACTCACTGAAACAGTAACTGTAACTGAATACAGTTACTCATAAATTGTACTCTGATTACATAATCCCAGTACATGTAATCTGTTACTCCCCAACACTGGACACTTTCATCAATCAAAAGCTGATCAACAGTAAACAGAAAAACCTGGGGAAAAGTGTGGCGGTTGTGTTTTTCAAATTGATTCGAGATGATTCAATAAAAAATCATGTCTAAATCTTGGCTGTGATACTAAAAGTCTTTGTTAAACCACTTCTTGTGCAAAGTTCATATGAACCATACAGATTTTAATCATCAAAACAGTGAAAATGTCAAATGTTTCGCATAAATGAGTTTCCTTCTTCTAAAAAAACAACAAAACTGTAACAAAATAATTTTATAAAATAAACCAAAAAATACTCTTGGCGATATATCGATACAGCAGCCCCTGATATAGATACTGTTTCATCACTTTAAACAATTGATATTTCGATATTTTTGCACACCCCTACTCATCAGTAATTGATAAAATGTAAAACACAGTTGCACACAAGCTTTAGATAAGATGTCCACTGTACAACCTGAGACATTTCTGCAACTTCTAACAGTAATAAAACACAAAATTTCCACAAGACGACATTTTTATACGCCCTTAATTTCATATTTTTGTTTCCATTCTAGCATCGCTTTTTGGAACTATAACTATGTGTACTGTAACTCACTCTTTTTGTCTAATCCAAATGTAAACACAAGATCAGTTTTCTCTTTTTAATCTTAGTTTTGAGTTCCTGAGATCTTCAGACACAAGATCTTTCATCCTCACTCATAATCAGTGTTGGGAAGGTGACTTTTAAAATGTAATCCCCTACAGATTACAGATTACATACCTCAAAATGTAGTTTGTAACGGAATCCATTAATTTACTTAAGGTGAGTAACGTAATCTGAATACTTTGGATTACTTGATTTGCTGTAGAGAAGCAAAGACGGAGATGTCTTCACATAAAATATTTTATCTGATAAAAGAAAATAAAAAGGTCAGATTTTACTGAACCAAATTAAAAATATTATTGATAGAAGAAGAGGAGACACGGTCCACGCAGCAGGATTTAGTCCTGTTAAATCCTGTCTGAGACATAGTTTAGACCTGGTTTTAGTCCTGGTTTAGTCCTGGTTTAGTCCTGTTTTAGTCCGGGTGTCCTGGTTTAGTCCTGGTTTAGTCCTGTTTTAGTCCGGTTTAGTCCTGGTTTAGATCCTGTTGTTTAGTCCTGTTTTAGTCCTGGTTTAGTCCTGGTTTAGAGGTTTACCTGGTTTTAGACCTGGTTTAGTCCTGTTTAGACCCTGGTTTAGTTTTTAGACCCTGGTTTAGACCTGGTTTAGTTGTCCTGGTTTAGACCTGGTTTAGACCTGGTTTAGACCCTGGTTTAGACCTGGTTTTAGACCTGGTTTTAGACCTGTTTAGTCCTTGGTTTAGTCCTGGTTTAGACCTGTTTTAGACCTGGTTTAGACCTGGTTTTAGACCTTTTTAGTTTAGACCTAGTTTAGACCTGGTTTAGACCCTGGTTTAGACCTGGTTTAGACCTGGTTTAGACCTGGTTTTAGACCTGGTTTAGACCTGGTTTAGACCTGTTTAGACCTAGTTTAGACCTGGTTTTAGACCTGGTTTAGACCTGGTTTTAGACCTGGTTTAGACCTGGTTTAGACCTGGTTTAGTCCTGGTTTAGACCTGGTTTTAGACCTGGTTTAGACCTGGTTTAGACCTGGTTTTAGACCTGGTTTAGACCTGGTTTAGACCTAGTTTAGACCTGGTTTTAGACCTGGTTTTAGACCTGGTTTAGACCTGGTTTAGACCTGGTTTAGACCTGGTTTTAGACCTGGTTTAGACCTGGTTTAGACCTGTTTAGTTTAGACCTGGTTAGACCTGGTTTAGACCTGGTTTAGACCTGTTTAGACCTGGTTTTAGACCTGGTTTTAGACCTGGTTTTAGACCTGGTTTAGACCTGGTTTTAGACCTGGTTTAGACCTGGTTTAGACCTAGTTTAGAGTTTAGACCTAGGTTTAGACCTGGTTTTAGACCTGGTTTAGACCTGGTTTTAGACCTGGTTTAGACCTGGTTTAGACCTAGTTTAGACCTAGTTTAGACCTAGTTTAGACCTGGTTTAGACCTGGTTTAGACCTGGTTTTAGACCTAGTTTAGACCTGGTTTAGTTTTAGACCTGTTTAGACCTGGTTTAGACCTGGTTTAGACCTGGTTTTACCTGGTTTTACGACTTACATATTTTGTCTCTTATATATAAGAGACAAAATTTAATGCATAATTCATTCATTCTAGAGCTCTATATTTTCCAAAACATAATGCTTTATACTCTTTTTATACAGTTTTTGTGTTTTGTTTTGTTTTGTTTTATTACATGTGTTTTTTATGGCTCAAAAATACGTGAAACAAAACCAAGTATTCCTACTGGGGTCGCCTTTCCACAGATCTGACCTGTAACTCGGTCTGGCGGCGTCGCTTGCTTGTCTCCAGAGATATAGATACGTTTAATGCCAACCTGTAGAATATTCTTGGCAAAGCGTTAACATCTCCATGGAGACAAGAAGACAGTGAACCCTCCACAAAGGTTACGCAGTGCATCTTTAAGTTTGTGGAGAACAATTATAACCAATCAAAAAAAGATTTCTGTTGTTATCACGTGTCCTGAGACAGTGATTTTACTTTTGTGTGTGAATTTGTCTGTGGTTTTGTTGAATGTTCCAAATGTCCAATCTGTACCTTGTAGCCACAGCTGCCCAGGGGCTGACAGATACAGATGTGGCTGACAATCTGGGCCAAACTGTCTTTTCAAACACCTTCCTGTCATTTTCTCATCAGTCGGGCTGGGTGTCATTAAGAAGCTGCCGATACGATACATACCTCGATACAAAGGCCACGATACGATGCATATCTCGACACGGTGCACTTTCGATTCGATACGACGTGCGCCACCGGTCAAAAGTTTTAGAACAACCTAATTTTTCCAGGGATTTATTGCAATTCAAGTCGTGCAAGTCCAATGAAGATCTTGAAATGGTACAAAGGTAAAAACTGAACAGACAGAGGTTTAAAAAAAAAAGATAAAAGATACAAAACGCAAGTCCAAGCTCTGACAAAACTAAGATGATAAACTTGAAAACATGGAGTGTCCAGCACAGTGTCCAGACTTAAACCCCATCGAGCTGGTTTTGGGATGAACTGGACAGAAGAGTGAAAGCGAAGAAACCGACAAGTGCCACACATTTATGGGAACATCTGCAACAGACTTGGGAAGAACTTTCTGAAGAATATTTGATTTCTGTTTCTGCACCTCTCGATTAACAAACGGGATCCCGCTTTGTTGGCGCTCCACATACAAAAATGTTCGCTGCAAACTCTGATTTAGGCAGTGAAAGTTTACCTTTTTGGTCCTTCCTGTGGATCAATCCTGCCCATCGCCTTCGCCTTTCACTATTTTTCAATTCCGTTGGGAAGGGAAACAGTTTGAACAGAGGTTTGCAGTCACACACATCTGATTCCCTTTTGCATTTATGGCGTTTACAAACTTCCGAAGCCCATTTTCCGCTGTTAGGATCCAACAACCGCACAATTACGATGTTCGAATCCAGAACCAGAAACAAAAGCGATATGGTTCAAAAGACTAGAAAAGATCGGCTTTGTCAATAGACGCATCCCACTGGGAAAAACAAACATGGCGGTTTGATGCTCACTTTTTCGTAAAATCCTTCCCAGTATGTATTGCGCAATGACCGGAAGTCCGAAATTCGTGATGGATGTATTAAAGTGCTACTGTGCCTCAGGATTAAGAAGTGGTAAAAGGAAAGACAATAAATCATTTTTAAAACCAATTCTGTGCAATTTCTTTTGTCCTATGTGCAAATATGTTTAAAGTGCAGTGTTTTAAAGTGTCCTTGTGATTGTGAAGGTGCTTAGTGTACTCGAGTAACAAACCAGGTGATAAAAGCAGACGGCCTGAACTTGAAAACGTTCTTAAAGACATGAACACTTGCGGTTTATATTCAGGTGCGGCAAAATTTAGTTAAAATTTAGTTGATGCGGCGTATATCCATGTGCACTCTATTAGAGCCCGAACGATATATCGGTTGGTGAATATTATCGGCCGATATGAGCAACTGGAAGCATATCTGCTATCGGCCGATATGCTTGCTGATAGGGGCCGATATTTCACGTGGGCATGTTATACCTCGTTATAAAGCTTAGACTCTCTACATTCTGTTCATTTAATCCAATTTACAGACAGATAAATGTTCTAATATGTGGCTCCGCATCAGTATTTATTTGCGGCGTCATTTGTCTGTGTGTGTCCGTACTGTCCCTGAACACACCCCCAGAGTCACGTGTGTTTGTTTACACCCGCAGACATAGATCCATGCGCAACACTGAGGTTATATTCTTTTTACGGACAATCGGTTTGAGTCTGGATTAAAAGGACATTTATTAGTGCAGACTTGTGATGTGAGGAGGAGCCTGTGTGAGCGGTGAGTGTTGGAAATGCATCGACTTTGAAGCTAGTTTTGGTTCGTTCTGATAGGTAAGCGAATAGCTGCTGTCGCTCTCGCACATAAACAGGCTGTTTTCTTTTGGCCTATTGTAAAGTGACTATATTGGCCGTATATTTGATACTGGACCTGCATTGATATGTAAATGAGCTGTGAATAGACGTGTGAATGATGAAATTTGCGCATATAATTAATTACCGCGGCACGCAGCATTTACAGCTAAAGGCTAATAGCGATTGTTTATTTACTAACTAGGCTAGTAGTGATGAGTCGGTCGCTCTTTGAAGCGAACGACGGGAGCCTGATCCTTGTTGGGATTGGAAGTCGTGTTTTCTCTTTCTCTCACTTTTTTTCTCTTCACGCCGCGTGCCGACTCGTGGTAGACTGACAGCCGCTAAAAAGGAAACTTTCAAAAATATGCATGTGCATAGGATAGAAAAAAACGTGCATTAAGATATTCAGCATAAAATAAATAAACCAGGACTAATCTTGGGGTCGAGAGAGGGAGAGAGATAGAGACCGAGTATGGTTCAGTTCTTGTTTAGACCTGCTTTAGTCCTGCTTTAGACCTGCTTTAGACCTGCTTTAGACCTATGACATATCATGTAAAGAGGCAAAATAACAATAAATGTTGCCTAAATAAACCCAGTTTAAAAACCACCAGAGCCAAACCTAAGTATTTTTTGTAATAATTCAAGACTTACAGTGAATTTATTCATCACTAAATATATCGGCGATTATATCGGCTATCGGCAGCCCCAACTCCCATTATATCGGTATCATATCGGCAACAACAAAATCCATATCGGTCGGGCTCTACAGTCTATAGTCTGGATTTTACGGTAAACGCAAACTTAAACTGTGATTATAGACTCATTTTTACAGACATCCACCTGAGTAATGACTTGTGTACTTTTTCAGTTTGTTTAATGCAGTAATGTCCACTCAGTTTCCTTCCTCGTGTTGTTTAAACTTGACACAAACCTGTTCCTCGTGTGATTTTCATGCCGTATCCCCCCTCCACATGTGCCCCTGTCCACATGTTGTTCTTTGTGTTCTGCCTGGCTGCGTCACCTGCTTTTCCCTCCGACTCCGAGGAGAGAGAGAAGCAGAGAGAGAGAGAGAGCGAGAGAAGGATTGAGAAAGAGGGAGAGAAAGAGGAGGGAGAGGGGGGTCTTCCACAGCAGGGGTCAGTGGCTGGCTTTGGGCTGAATTAGACAAACATGTGCAGATAGATGTGACTGTTGAGAGGCAGGAGACACTTCCAGATGCCCCGGTCTGCTCCAGGGCCCCGCACTGTAAAAAAATAGAAGTATCTGATGAAATTAAAACGGATTCAACAGAACAGTTTATTACTCGAACATTTTTACTCATTTTGTGTCCAATAAATCAGCGACGCAACGGTAAGCAGTGTTGGGAAGGTGACTTTTAAAACGTATTCCCCTACAGATTACAGATTACATATCCCAAAATGTAGTTTGTAACGGAATCCATTAAATTACTTAAAGGTGAGTAATGTAATCTGAATACTTTGGATTACTTGATTTTCTGTAGAGAAGCAAAGATGAGAATATCGTAAAACATAAGATCTTTTGTTTGCTAAAAGAAAATAAAAAGTCCAGACTTTACTGAACCAAATTAAAAATATTATTGATAGAAGAGAAGACACGTCCACGCAGCATGATTTAGTCCTGTTAAATCCTGATTTAGTCCTGGTTTAGTCCTAGTTTAGTCCTAGTTTTGTGTTTTAGTCCTGGTTTAGTCCTGTTTTAGTCCTATTTTAGTCCTGGTTTAGTCCCGGTTTAGTCCTGTTTTAGTCCTGGTTAGTCCTGGTTTAGACCTGTTTTAGACCTAGTTTCTGTCTAGTTTAGATCTAGTTTAGACCTGGTTTAGTCCTGTTTTGGTCCTGGTTTAGACCTGGTTTTAGACCTGGTTTAGACCTGGTTTAGACCTGTTTTAGACCTAGTTTCTGTCTAGTTTAGATCTAGTTTAGACCTGGTTTAAGTCCTGGTTGTAGTCCTGGTTTTAGTCCTGGTTTAGACCTGTTTTAGACCTAGTTTCTGTCTAGTTTAGATCTAGTTTAGACCTGGTTTAGTCCTGTTTTGGTCCTGGTTTAGACCTGGTTTAGACCTGGTTTAGACCTGGTTTAGACCTAGTTTCTGTCTAGTTTAGACCTAGTTTAGACCTGGTTTAGTTTCCGCCAATGAGTGTGTGTGTGTGTGTGGGGGGGGGGATATCGCCCAAAATGTGAAAACAGGAAAATACCGTTGTGTAATCCATTTACTTCAACAAAGTAACTGTAATCCAATTACCACTCACTGAAACAGTAACTGTAACTGAATACAGTTACTCATAATTTGTACTCTGATTACTTAACTCCGGTACATGTAATCTGTTACTCCCCAACACTGAAGGTAAGTGTGTAGTCACAGCTGTCCTGGGGCGCAGTGATAGAAACATGACTGTCAATCTACACTTACAGAATTTAGACTTTCACTGAGGTAAGTGTTTTTCCCAGTGGCAAAAAAAACAAAATGAACTGTCTGGAGCAACATTTGTATATTTAAAATCTGGACCATTGAGCTTCCATTTGAACCATACTTGATCCCCCTTAAAGGCCGTTTTAGGCGACGTTTATATGACGACGGTCTGAACAGAAGACGCAAAAGTGGCATCGCGTCTTCACTTTCTTCCGTGTTTAAAAGAGTGGTTTTCGAGAGGAAATCTGCGTGCATACGGTGACGTCAAAGTGTGTGGCAGAGTCTTGCACCGGGTCAGACACCCGCAGGTACCTGATGCTAAGGGCAAATAGTTGCTGAAACGGGCAGGTCAGGACTAAATCAGAACTAAACCAGGACTATACCAGGACTAATCTTGGACTTAAGAGAGAGGAAGAACCCCGAGCCCACAGAGCAAGGTGTTGGGCGACGGCTGCATCGGTCGGTTTCAAATAAAATAAAAAAAAACATAGTGCATTTTAAAGATTGTATCCATCCATTTTCCTCTGCTTATCTGGGGCTGGGTCGGAGGGGCAGAGTTCCTTCATCCTGGACACTTCCTCCAGCTCCTCTGGATGGACCCCAAGGTGTTCCCAGGCCAGCCCAGAGACATAGTCCCTCCAGTGTGTCGTGGGGCCTCCTCCTGTTGAAACATGCCCAGAACACCTCTACATTTTAGCAACACTTTAAAATTACAATGCAGGTTGGAGGTTCGAAACTTCTTGACGTAAAAATCATAGGTAGAGCGGTCAGATCCAGTGACTCACAGGCTGGTGTTGCAATTCAAGCTCCCACAGACGAATACTTTTGTTGTGTCCTTGGGCAAGACACTTAGTCCACATCATCTCCAGTGTCTGTGTGCACTGGTGTATGAATGTATGTGTGAATTTGTGAGTGTTTCCTTGACGTAAAGTGCTTTTGAGAGGTAAAAGAGCTGTATAAAAATGTGACCTATGACCATTTTACCATTTATTTAAAAAGAATCAGAATTTAAGTCATTTTAAAGTTGAATTGTGTCACTGAGTGCGTTTACATGCACATCAGTAACCCGGTTATGATCGGGTTTTTTGAGTATCCCGGTTTCTTGATGGTGCATGTATACGCAGTAACCCGGTTTCAGTAACCCGGTTATGGCAGTATCCCGGTTATTAGAAACCGGGTTACTGTAGCTGGTTTATTCCGATAGTAACCGGGTTACTTGTGGCATGTATACGCAGTACCCCGGTTACTGCAACATAAAGTTGAGTGCGCATGCGTCCAAAAGACACTTTCCAGCCTTTCACCACAACAGTAGTCACATAAATAAATTGACCAACATAAATAAAGTGACCAAACGAAGTGAAATGACTGTAAAATAAAGAGCTGCGCTAAACCTGCACACGTACAATCTGCACTCGTACGACCTGCACTCGTGTGACGCTGAAAAACTAAAACATGAACTATCTCCTATACTCTATACGCACAGAACTCACTTACCATCATTAGCGCCTCTTCTGTCACAGAAATAACACACATAATCCACAGAGTCGTGTCATTTAGTCCAAAAGAAACTGATCGCATCAGCGGCACAAGGAGCGAGTTGTTTTTATCGCCGCTAACAGTTTATGCTAATTAGCCTACGGTCTTAAGTTTTGTTTCTGTAAAACGTAAACAAATGTGATCAGAGCTGAATGATCTGATCAAACGGGCTGATGTGGCTCTATAGTGTTTATGGTTTATATGTTGTAAAGTTGAGTTTATTTATGCAGAAGATTTTAATGAAGAATCTGCACAGTGGATTGTGGGAGATCTCGTAGCTCCTTAGCCTCTTATGCTAAAGGAGCTCACGGTTTGTATTTTTCTTGGTTTATGAAATTGATTTAAGTAAATTTTTGCGCCTGCGCATTTGTAAGATTATGTTAAGAAACCGGGACACTCCATTTGATCATGTATACGCGGACATGAGTGTCCCGGTTTCTCAGTGCGCATGTATACGCACTCACTTTTCTTATTTTGGGCCCATCAAATGCTTTTCTTCATGGAGACTGCTTTGTCTGGAATGTTTCGCAGTGTGGTATTAAACCTTTCTATCGTCATGGAAACCAAACCAAATGAACAGAGTTGAATTGAGTTGTGCTGTCTCTGCTCAGAACAGAAGTAGAGCTATTATTTTTGATTATTATTATTTTATTTTTTTATTATCATGATTATTTGTATATTTTTGTTATTTTGTGGTGTTTTTGTTCTGTTTTGGTTTCATTGTTGGTGTGAATGTGGAGCATGTACATAAAAAAAAAAAATGCATTTATAGCCTGACACGGTGTTTCTCAGTAGCTATTGGAGATCTAAATAAAAACAAACAAATTAGACCAAGTTACAGGCCAGATCTGTGGAGAGGCGACCCCGCTCACTGTCAGAATCCCTGTTTTTCTTGACATTTTTGAGCTTTAAAACCACCTGTAATCGAATAAACGTAAAGTAGAGCTGTTTAATGTCAC
>NW_026571140.1:34987068-34997068 GCF_026225935.1 Boleophthalmus pectinirostris
AAGAGAAGAGAGAGAGGAGAGAGGGAGAAGAAGAAAGAGAAAGAGAAGAGAGACAGAAAAGAGAGAGAGAAGAGAGAGAGGAGAGAGAGTGAAGAGAGAGGAGAGAAGAGAAAGAGAAGAGAGACAGAAAAGAGAGAGAGAAGAGAGAGAGGGAGAGAGAAAGAGAGAGAGACAGGAGAGAGAGAGGGGAGAGAGAAAGACAAGAGAGAGAAAAGAGAGGGAGGAGAGCATGAGAGAGGGTGAAAGAGAAAGAAGAGAGAGAGAGAGAGAAGAAAACAGAAAAGAGAGAGAGCAGAGAGAGGGAGGGAGAGAGAAGAGAGAGAGGAGAGAGAGGGAGAGAGCAAGAGAGGGAGACAGGAGAGAGAGAGGGAGAAAGAAGAGAGAGAAGAGGGGAGAGAGAAAAGAGAGAAGAGAGCAACAGAGAGAGAAGAGAGAGAGGAAGAGAGAAAGAACAGAGAAGGAGAGAGAGAGATAGGAGAGAGAAGAGAAAGAAAGGAGAGAGTAGTGAAGAGAGAGAGAAAGGAAGAGAGAGATAGAGAGATAGGACAGAGAGGAAGAGAAAAAAGAGAGAGAGGGATAGAGAAGAGAGAGAGAGAGAGAGAGAGAGAGAGAGGAAGCGAGAGAAGAGAGAGAGAGAGAGAGAGAGAGAGAGAGAAATAAGAGAGAAGGAGAGAGAAGAGAAAGAGAAGGGGGGGGCAAAAAAGAGAGAGAGCGAGAGAAAAGAGAGAGAAGAGTACCTAATCTTCTCTCCTTTTTGAAAGTAGAGACGATTAGGTACTCCAAAAAAACTTTTTTTTTTTTAGAAAAGGCAACAATTTATTGACTTTTAAAAAAAAATAAACTCTAATCCACCACCCCTTTTTATTAATTTTTTTTAAATTATTTGATTAATATTGTTTTATTTTAATTATTTTTTTTGTTATTAATAATAGTAGTTATACATTTATGAAGTAATATATGTATTATCATTCTATTATTACTATACTGTATGACACTACTCGTACTTCTAGAGTGATTTGTTTTTGTTCATTAGTTTAGTTATGTTATGTTACGTTTCCTCTGCATAAAAATGAAAAAAATATGTGTACATGTGTTGTCTGAATAACACATCTATATCTAAGAATATCTATATATAAAAGAATAAAAACATATGAATCCGAAACAATAACAATACAATACAACAATAAATGGAAACAATAAATTCTAAAAAAAAAAAAAAAAAAAGTAGCATCGGGGAAAGCAGAAACAATAACTTCATGGAGACAAGAAAAGAAAAGAACAGTGACATAGTGCACCTTTAATTTAACCTTTAAGTTGTTCATTTTGCCGCTAGAAATCCCCTTTTTAATCTCACTCAAAAATCACTTTACCCCTTCTTTTATAAAACACGTAAACTTCGTCCAGTGAGCAATAAACACAAGCCGAAGTCGGCGCAGGAAAACGGCCAAGAGGAGTGTTATTTTTACATGTGTCAGCGTTAAAGCGAAGACACGGGAGAGGAGCCAGCCAGGTCTGAACAGATGTGTCTCCGGACCGGCCTGACTCAGGGAGGATGACTTCACTTAGTCCAGATTCTCTTAATGGGACTCACAAACTCCAACAGCCCCGAATGTTTTACGCAGAGAAGTGACTTAGGCTGAAAATTCCCCTCAGACGCCGCTACGCCCACAAGTTCAAACACAATGATGATTTAGTAACACCCGGATAGTCGCTCGGCTGCGTCTTTGAAAGTCTTAAGGAGGAATGCGATGGTAATGTCGGAAAAGGTCATCCCGTGTCATGCTCTGATACACTTGTTACTAGAAATGTTTTCTTAAAGCTCCGATATTACGCAAAATTGTCTCTCGAGAGATTTAATTTGTGTTGAAATGTTGTTTTTTCGTCACAAACATGAGCCGGATTTCTGTTTTGTTTCATTCGCGCATGTTTAACACACAAACGCAGCATGTTTAGGCTGAGTTTTTCAAATTAAAATCCACCTTGTGATGTCATGAAGTGCGCCATTGTGTTTTTAAACTCCATAAATCATCACTAGAATCATTTGGATCATTTCAGCAACTGGAATCTCTAATCTCTGAACTAAACAAAAGGTAAAAAGTAGATTTTTTGTTGTTGTTGTTTTTTTAAATATCAAAAATGTATTTATTAAATGACAAATTGTAATACAGAAAATAACATAACAATATACACAAGGGCTGGGTATCATTATGAAGCTGCCGATACGATACACACCTCGATACATAGGCCACGATACGATACATACCTCGATACACTGAGCTTTCGATTCAATCTGATATATTTCAAATCGATTCAATACAGTTCAATAAAAATAAAGGCTAAATCGTGTCTGTGATACTAAAAGTCTTTGTTAAACCAAATTTTTGTGCAAAGTTCATATGAAACACAAACATTTTAATCATCAAAACGGTGAAAATGTCAAATGCGTCACATAAAAAAGTTTCCTTCCTCTAAACAAGCAACAAAACTGTAGCATTGTAACAAAATAATTTAGTAAAATATACCAAAAAGTACTCTTAGTGATATATCAATACAGCAGCCCACGATATCGATACTGTATCATCACATTAAGCGATACGATATATTGATATTTCAATATTTTTGCACACAAGATAACAAATAGAATGCCAGGGGGAGGCGTACGTGTAAAAAAACCTTAATCGCCACTGTTACATTGTAAAAAAAAAAAATATTCATGGACATACAACTCTCATATGTCAATACAGCTTTTTTGTTTACACTTTTAGAGACAGAAGACAAGTATAATTCTAATTGCTTAATTAAAACAGGAAAAAATAAAGAAGTGTGTGAGAATTTACATTTGTGAATATAAAATTTGCCAAATACAACAATTTAATTAAACTAAATTCTTTTCATGTACACCAAAAATAATATGTTCAAATTTTAATGAAAAGTTAGGGTCTATATGATCTTTGATCAATTTTAAGCAGTCTTTCCAAAATGTTTTAGTAATAGTGCATTTCCAAAAAAGATGACTTATTGTTTCGGGATATTCTTGGTAAAATGTAGATGTTAACTTGAAAACTACAGCTTCATGACATCACAAGGTGGAACCCAGCATTTTAAGATTTGGAAATTGAATTTTCAAATGTGGAAGTGTTACTCAAACATGAATGAATCAAGTCCAATCAGATTAATTTGGTCGTCCGATATTTTATGTCATCAGGTTCCTTTTACAGACCAAGAGTTTGTTTTCATACCCGACAGTTTCGACTGCTCAAAACTGTCAAAATAAAACTGTCAAAACTGTCAAGTATGAAAACAAACTCTTGGTTTGTAAAAAGAATCTAATAACATGAATGAAACAAAACACCACTCCACATTTGGGATGAGGACATACATCAAAAAACAGTAGTAAAGAAATTGTGCTTTTCCAGTACTTTTTTTCTGGCAGCACACTTTTACTAGTCAGGCTGGCGCCACCTACTGCCTCCACTCAATTTCATTTCTCTCCAGCGACTAGGTCAGGAATCAAAATACACTAGACCAGGGGTGTCCAAACTTTTTTCATCAAGGGTCACACATCTAAACACAGACGAAGCAGAGGGCCGATCGAGGGCTGCAGACTGATGCTCAGTACAGGGATTAATTGAAATGTGTCCATATTTAACACGTTCGAATGAGGCATCAGTCTTTATTCATGCTAAAATCCTTAAAACCACATACTAAATATTAACTATCGGCTTTATCCAGGTAGATTCTCAAAAAAACTTGCAGTAAAAAAATATTTTTTTAATTGAAGCAAGGTAATTTGGGCCAATTCACCTGGAAGTCTGAGGGCCAAGAAAAAAATGTCTGAGGGCCACATTTGGCCCCTGGGCCATAGTTTGGACATGCCTGCACTAGAGGGTTTGCAAAAATCCCGGATGAGCCAATCAAAGAAGAGCCATACATTCTTTGTTGGCAACGATTCCCGAGATCGAGGATTTAAAGCCAGAACAAAGAGAATGTTTGGTGAATTTTATCAAGGGGAAAGACGTTATTGTCCTTCTTTCTACGGGATTTGGTGCATTACATACGTCACGACCAAATAGCAGCGATTGGTTAAATTAAAAAAAGTACCCTGCTACCGTCGAGCGAATGAATCCTAATGCTGCGAGGTCAGGCAGTTTCCACGAAGTGAAACTGTTGGCTGATGAATCAGGCTACACTTTTACTCCTACTTGAGTAATATTTTTATTGGACCAGAGGCGGCGCTACCATTAGGCAAAAGTAGGCAGCTGCCCAGGGCCCCCAAACCTAGACGGGTCCCCAAACAATTGCCCTCAGTGTCACTAATGACTCAAGCCTCAGAGCAATTTGATTTTTTCTCAATATGACATTAAATGAGCGTAGTTTACTTTTAAACAATAATCATAAGAAAAATAATCATATATAATGGATGTAAACAAACATGTGTAACTTCTACAAACTAATAAGACAAGTTTCCAATCCAACAAAATTCAAATAAATAGAGATGTGCATGTCTCAAGAACAATGGGCAAAAACAGACAATAAATATATTAAAACAGTGGATTATAGTGAGGGCCCCAAACTCAAGTTCATCATCAATAATAATCTTAAGAAAAATAATAATAATCATATGTGATGGATGTAAACAAAAATGTAATTATACTAGCAAAATAATAAAACTACTTTCAGTTCTGGTTATCTAGTAGGCGACTGAACAAATAAGACAACCATAGAGCACATCACCCCAGTACTGAAGTCTCTGCTCTGGCTCCTGTGAGCTTCAGGACAGATTTTAAAGTTCTTTTATTGGTTTATAAAGCTTTTAATGGTCTTAGTCCTATTTATTTATTTGATCTGCTTTATCATATGAGCCTCTCGGACTCTCAGATCCTCAGGTCTTTTAACTGTCCCAAGAGTCCAGACTAAAACTCACGGTGAGGCGTCTTTCAGCTTTTATGGCCCCGTTTGTGGAACAGTCGACCTGAGGATCTGAGGTCCGCTGCGAGTGTTCATATTTTTAAAAGTAAACTTAAAACATATCTTTTTATTTTAGCTTTTAACTGAAACATTTACCTGTTTTAACTTAAATGATCATTATTATTGTTATTATTATAGTTGTTTTAAATTAAATTATCATTACTATTTTACTTAGTCTCCATCTGATCTTAGCTATACATTTTCATTTTTACTATAACTTGTAAGAGCTTTATGTTTATTAGTTTTTTAGTTTTTATGTTTCTGTTTAAATTGTTGTATATATGGGGGGGGGTAATTAATGTATTGAAATTTTTCTGTTGCATGTGAAGCATTTTGTGCTACACTTCAAATGTACAAATAAAGTTTGATTGATAAAGTTTAATTGATTGATAATTCAAATAAATCTAGTAAAGTTAAGATGACTTGAATTAAGAAAGTTTAATCATGATTGGAGTAAATTTCACTTGACAAGTAAAATGATCTGCCAAGTGGAACAAGACTTTTTGTACTTAAAATATGAAAACACATCTTGCTACACTTATGAAAAACGACAACTTTTTGCGCTGATAATGAGAAAGAAAATCGAATGTTGCTTGAATTAAGAAAAAAACACTTATTTCATTGGCAGATAATTTTACTTGTCAAGTTGAATCGACTCAAATAAAGTAAAACATTCTTAATTTAAGTCATTTTAACTTACCTGGATGATGTTTTTCTAAAGTGAACAACATCACATCATTAAAAACAACAAAAACAAAAAAGTCATGTGTAGTAGTGAGGACCCCAAACTCAAGTTCACCTAAGGCCCTCAAACTGCCAACTCCGCCACTGTATTGAAGTAAAAATATTCTTACTTGAGTAAAAGTTTTGGTTACTCCTCCCATTATGAGTAACACACATACACACACACACACAAGTCTATACAAGTGACAAAAGCTGTATTTTGTCTGTTATGACTTATTTTAGACTGTTTTTGTTTGGTCCTGTCAAGTCCTAGTTTAGTTCTGATTTAGATCTTGTTAAGACTTGAACCTCCTGACATCAACTAGCATTCTAACAGCAAACTTACTGATCCTCATAGCTCTATAATTAGACGCGGACAGAACATATAGGCTTCTTTTCTTTTCTTTTTATTTTAGACTTGTTCAGGTCCTGGTTTAGTTCTTCTTTAGACATAGGGCGACCAGATTTTCAGAAGTTCTAAACTGGGACACACCCGGGTTGGGATGGATGGTACAAATAAAATTGCGCATTCTTGTGTCAGTCATGATCTGAGGGACTTCTGTTGCTGCATTTTTTTGCTTTATGGTCATTCTCAAACACGGATTTTTGTATTTTGGCCAAACAAAAGACAATTTATGCTCCTCTTTACTGTCGGCGGGGATCAGATTAGTCAAGAATTGTGATCTAGTCCTGGTTTAGAGTTGATGTAGTCGTGGTTTAGTCTGAGTTTAGTCCTGGTTTAGATCAAATTGGTCAAAAATAGGGACATTCCTTGTATAAAACTGGGACAAATCACTGTTTTGGATAAATCTTCTGGGACACAGGGCTCAAAACTGGGATTGTCCCGGGTAAATAGGGAAGTCTGGTCATACTTTTTATACCTTTGCATGCCTAACTACCATCCTAACAGCACACTTCCTGATTCTAAATACCTTAAATCGGATAAACAGCTTTAAAATTAGATGCTGACTCATTCTACCTTAAAGGGACAGTCTGGAATTTTGGACATAGGACCTCATTTCCTAGTGAGCCAGAGTGACACTTTTAAAAAAAATATTCCATTCAGTCCTTGTATTTGCAGAGGTCGCTGGTGCTAGGCTAGTGCGTGTCAATGGCCATAGTTAGCCTGTCGCTAAAAAGCAGTCTTACAACTCCACAAAACACCCGAAACAAATCTATTATTACACCAGAGTGTCCATGTAAATGTCTGTGTTGATAGAATAATGTTTGGAATAAAACTAACCTTGCATCACATGAATTGTCACATGTTGAGGGACTAATTTCTCATATATCAGTCCGCCGCTGCCAAACTTTCTATCAGAAACAACCGAAACAAATCTATTATTACACCAGACTGTCGATGTAAACGTCTGTGTCAATAGAATGATTTCAGAAGTAAAACCAACTTTGCATTTGAAGGATTTATGCCTGAGCAGCAGCAGTGAGTTGTACTTCCTGATAAAAGCTCGGCAGCGGCGGACTGATATATGAGAAAATAGTCCCTCGACACTCGACGATTCATGCGATGCAAGGTTAGTTTTACTTCTAAATTATTCTATCAACACAGACATTTACATGGACAGTCTAGAGTAATAATAGATTTACTTCGGGTGTTTTGTGGAGTGGGTAATAACTATGGCCATTGACATGCACTAGCCTAGCACCAGTGACCTCTGCAAATACAAGGACTGGATGGAATATTTTAAAAAGTGTCTCCACACGTCTCCAACACTCTGGCTCACGAGGAAATGAGGTCCCACGTCCAAAATTCCGGACTGTCCCTTTAAGACATACTGGGACGAAACAAATTTACCCTAAGCGATAGAGATGTAACGATATCCAAATCTTTCGGTACGATATTATCACGATATGCATCTCACGGTACGATATTTATTACGATATTTTGGAGAGAGGACACTTTTTTTTGCTTTTAAAATACCCTGACAAGACTTTGGCGTGAATTATTACCGTCATAATCCCAAGAATTCAAGTAAAAACCATATTACTTTACATTGTCTGCGCTGAAATGAATCATGGGATATGTAGTTCCTGATGTTTATTCGCTATTTCAGCTGTAAAACCATGCATTTAAGCAAAGAAACTTGTAATTCGATATATTGTGACATCCCGTGATGTTAATGTGAGGCTTTTTTGGTCAAATCGGGTACAGACATGTCAAATTCTGAGTTTTAGTAGATAAAATAAAGCCACAAAACTAAACTTTGTGACTGTTTTCGACTGTTTTCTCTGTTCTGATCCCGTGCACATCTGCGTGGAGCGGTGAGAGGCGCTTCCACGGGAGATTGAGGAGTCGTGTCCAAAAGCGTCCACGCCCCCGTCACCTGCGCGGCCGCTGCGGTGGGACGTCGCTCTGAGGAATGCGCGTCTTGCACAATGAGCCGCCTGTGTGGGGACTGGGCTTGTCTGGGGCAGTCGCACCTGTTGCACCTCTGCCAAAAGAGTCAGAGCGCCACACGGCTCCGTCGGCGTTCACACACTCTGCCGCTGCGGGGAGGTGGCACACTCCCTCTATCCTGTTCACTCTCTCCCTCTTTCTCCTAGTCCTGGTTTAGACCTGGTTTAGTCCTGGTTTAGACCTGGGTTTAGACCTCCTGGTTTTAGACCTGGTTTAGACCTGGTTTAGGGTTTACCTGGTTTAGACCTGGTTTAGACCTGGTTTAAGGTCCTGGTTTTAGTCCTGTTTTTAGTCCTGGTTTTAGACCTGGTTTAGTTCCTGGTTTAGACCTGGTTTAGACCTGGTTTTAGGTTTTAGGTCCTGGTTTAGACCTGGTTTTTAGACCTGGTTTAGACCTGGTTTTAGACCTGGTTTGGACCTGGTTTTGGTTAGTCCTGGTTTAGACCTGGTTTTAGTCCTGGTTTTTAGACCTGGTTTAGACCTGGTTTACCTGGTTTAGACCTGGTTTAGACCTGGTTTAGACCTGGTTTAGACCTGGTTTTAGTCCTGGTTTAGACCTGGTTTTAGTCCTGGTTTTAGTCCTGTTTTAGTCCTGGTTTAGACCTGGTTTAGACCTGGTTTAGACCTGGTTTAGACCTGGTTTTAGACCTGGTTTAGACCTGGTTTTAGTCCTGGTTTAGACCTGGTTTTAGTCCTGTTTTAGTCCTGGTTTAGACCTGGTTTAGTCCTGGTTTAGACCTGGTTTTAGTCCTGGTTTAGTCCTGGTTTAGACCTGGTTTAGACCTGGTTTTAGGGTTTACCTGGTTTAGACCTGGTTTGGGTTTAGTCCTGGTTTTAGACCTGGTTTAGAGGTTTAGTCCTGGTTTTAGTCCTGGTTTAGTCCTGGTTTAGACCTGGTTTAGACCTGGTTTAGACCTGGTTTTTAGTCCTGGTTTAGACCTGGTTTTAGTCCTGGTTTTAGACCTGGTTTAGACCTGGTTTAGACCTGGTTTAGACCTGGTTTTAGACCTGGTTTAGTCCTGGTTTTTAGTCCTGGTTTAGACCTGGTTTTAGACCTGGTTTTAGACCTGGTTTAGACCTGGTTTTAAGTCCTGGTTTAGACCTGGTTTAGACCTGGTTTTAGTCCTGGTTTATTCCTGGTTTAGACCTGGTTTAGTCCTGGTTTAGACCTGGTTTTAGTCCTGGTTTTAGTCCTGGTTTAGTCCTGGTTTAGACCTGGTTTAGACCTGGTTTAGACCTGGTTTTAGTCCTGGTTTTAGACCTGGTTTTAGTCCTGGTTTTAGACCTGGTTTAGTCCTGGTTTAGACCTGGTTTAGTCCTGGTTTAGACCTGGTTTAGACCTGGTTTAGTCCTGGTTTAGACCTGGTTTTAGTCCTGGTTTAGACCTGGTTTAGACCTGGTTTTAGTCCTGGTTTAGACCTGGTTTTAGTCCTGCTTTAGACCTGTTTTAATCCTGGTGGATAATTGTGATCTAAAATAATCTCAATATTTTTGCTTTTCATCTCATTGTTTATGTCAAATTAAACAAAACAAAAAAAAAACTGCAAAAACTATTAAGTAAATTGCAAAATCTGAACTGCAGCAGCCAACAAATGATGATTATTTATGATGATGATTTGGCTCTTGTGACAGTCTTGTCTTGAAAACCACTCAAATAAATAACAAAATATGAATTATAGCTGTTTTAACTTTAAATTCCTTCCCTCATCTTACTTTTTCTTTCCTCTCTTCCCTTCTCTTCTTCCCCTCCTCCTCCTCCTCTCTTTCCCTCTCTTTCTCTTTAAAATTCTCTTCTCGTTTCCTCCTTTTCTCCTTTCTCTCCTTCCTGGTTCCTTCCTCCCTCTTCTCCTCCTCTCTTCTCCTCTCTCCTCCCTCTCCCTCCCTTCTCTCTCC
>NW_026571140.1:35002068-35005134 GCF_026225935.1 Boleophthalmus pectinirostris
ATGACACTAAAGTTTATTTGGTCGATACGTTTCGCGGCTCATCCAAGCTGCTTCTTCAGTTCTGGTCAGACGTTGGTGGACACTTCCTTATATCTGTCTGAAGGGAGGAGCTAACTACAATGAAACTACTCTGAAACTAACACATCTACAGTTTCTGTTTGTTAGTTAGGCCTATTGAACTTCACTGAGTGTGGGGTCATATTAGCATAATCATTCCTGATCAGGCTATGCTTTCTTTCTTTTTTTTTTTTTTTTTTTTTATTATTTTTATTTATTTTATTTATTTATTTCATTTTATTTTATTTTATTTATTTTATTTTATTTTATTTTCATTTTTTCATTTTTTTATTAATTTCTTTTTTTTTTCATTTATTTATTTTTTTTTATTATTTTTATTTATATATTTTTTTTTTTTTTTTTTTTTTTTTTTTTTGTTTTTTTTTTGAGG
This sequence comes from Boleophthalmus pectinirostris, assembly GCF_026225935.1. NCBI lineage: Eukaryota > Metazoa > Chordata > Actinopteri > Gobiiformes > Gobiidae > Boleophthalmus > Boleophthalmus pectinirostris. The sequence continues at coordinate 35,002,517 of NW_026571140.1, forward strand.
ATGGAGTTGTAAATAGGAGATGGTGTCTGAGGCCTCCATTTCTTAAACATAACTTCTTTAACTCCCCTCTCAAACCAGTTCTTTTCTGTGGCTCAGATCTGTACCTCACACAGTTTCAGAATAGTTTCAGTGTAGTTAGCTCCTCCTTTCAGACAGACATAAGGAAGTATCCACCAGTATTTTGACCAGAACTGAAGAAGCGGCCTGGATGAATCAGCGAGTCAAAGGGTCACACAGTGTTTCATTGGACTGGTTGCTTTCTCATGTTGAAAAATTGTCGGAAACTCAGACGAAAACATCACTTTCTTGTCACACGATGGAAATGAATCCTCTGTATTTGACCCGTCTTTCATGGAGCTCTGAGGTTCGGTCAGGACCTGCACTGACTTAGACTTGGACTTAGACAAACTTTATTGATCCACAAGGGAAATTATTTGGACACAGCAGCTCACACATCACAATATAATATAATAACATAATATAATAACAAAGAGAAGGAATATAAGTGGTAAAATAAATTCAAAATAAGGAATAAAAAAAAAAAAAAGATAGAAGATAGAAAGAGACAAGTGTCAAATAAGACATAATTATATAAATGTAAATGTACAAGTAAAAATTAAATAGAAAGATAAGCAATAAAATATAAAAATTAAAAATAAAATAAAAAAAATAAATCTAATTTTTTTTCATCTTTCCTTGGGATGTACCACAGTATGGCATTAAATTTGCTCTTTAAAAAATTAATTATAGGTGTTTTTACAATAAAGAAATACATTGACAAATATAGTTTCTACTGTAAGCGTGCCCACCTCTCCACAGATCAGACCTGTAAATCGGCTTGGTGCTCGTCTCCATGGAAACAGGTGAGTTTCATATCGTACTGTGAATAAATCCAAGCAAAGCAACAACATCTCCACGGCGACGGACCCTCTAACGCCGTATTGCGGGACATTCAAGGCCACACAACACAGTGATTATTTGTTGTGTCGCCTTGAATGTCCCGCAGTACGGCATTAAAGGGTCCGTCTCCGTGGAGATAGGTGAGTTTAATATCGTACTGTGAATAAATCCAAGCAAAGCAACAACATCTCCACGGCGACGGACCCTCTAACGCCGTATTGCGGGACATTCAAGGCCACGCAACACAATGATTATTTGTTGTGTCGCCTTGAATGTCCCGCAGTACGGCATTAAAGGGTCCGTCTCCGTGGAGATAGGTGAGTTTAATATCGTACTGTGAATAAATCCAAGCAAAGCAACAACATCATCTCCACGGCGACGGACCCTTTAAAGCCGTATTGCGGGACATTCAAGGCCACGCAAACACAATGATTATTTGTTGTGTCGCCTTGAATGTCCGCAGTACGGCATTAAAGGGTCCGTCTCCGTGGAGATAGGTGAGTTTAATATCGTACTGTGAATAAATCCAAGCAAAGCAACAACATCTCCACGGCGACGGACCCTTTAATGCCGTATTGTGGGACATTCAAGGCAACACGACAAATAATCCCAAATATTTTTTATTATTTATTTTATTTATTTTATTTGAACAAAACTTTTACAGACATGTTTTAACTTATTTCTGGGTACAAAAACATCCTGATTTTCCTTATAAATATGTACTTTTTTATTTTTTCGAGCAGCTCTTTCTCTTTTTTTATCGCTTTGATGCCTTTAACGCGACGTCATGTTTCTGGTGAGGGGTTCTGTCAGCTCCTCGTCTCCATGGAGATGTTCCACAATACGGCATTAAACTCGTTTACGCGGCGTGTAACTGTGCAAAAATCCCATGTCTCTCTCTCCCCCTCCCCCCTCGCGCGCGCTGAGTCACCACTCCTCAACGTCGTGGCTGATGTCGCTTCGCTTGTTTCCATTAGAAAAGTGACACAGTGCGTCTTTAAACAATAACAAAACAATGTCTCATCATCAGAACATTCTTGTCCCGTTACGCGCGGCTCCACGGTGACCTCATGTCCACTCCTCCACTCCTCCACTCGTACGACTCTCTCTCTCTCTGTCTCTCTCTCTGTCACCATCACTTCCTGGAGTCATTATTCTCTCCGGTCGGTGTCATTCGATGCCCGAGTCCCACTCCTCTTATGGGCCCTGGACTCGCTCCCCGGAGAGACAGGAACGAGGGAGGGAGGGAGGGAGGGAGGGAGAGAGGGAGAGGTGGAGAGAGAGGGGAGACACAGAGAGGGAGAGGAGAGAGAAAGAGAGAGAGAGAGAAAAAGAGAAAGAGAGGGAGGGGGAGAGAGGGACAGAGAGGGAGGAAGAGGAAAAGGGGGGAGAAGAAGGAGAAGGGAGGGAAGAGAGGAAGAAAGGGAGAGAGCAGGAGGAAGAGAGGAGAGAGAGAGAAAGAGAGAGAGAGAGGAGAGAGAGAGGCAGGAGGAAGAATGGAGGAGAGAAGAGAGAAGAGAGAGAGGAAGAGAGGGAGAGAGAGAGAGGGAGAGAGAGAGAGAGAGAGAGAGAGAGAGAGAGAGGAGAAGATGAGAGGAAAGAGAGAGAGAGGGACAGAGAGAGGGAGAAGAGGAGAAGGAAGAGAGAGAGGGAGAGAGGAGAGAAGAGAGAGAGAAAGAGGAGAGAGAGAGGAGAGAGAGGAAGGAGAGAGAGAGAGA